>NW_008337842.1:1927524-1928211 GCF_000622305.1 Nannospalax galili | reverse complement strand
ATTAATTAATTAATTAATTAATTAATAAAACATGTTAAAAGAGCAGATTTACAGTTATTATATACAAACATCACACTGGTTCAGGTGACAAGCTTTCTACAATGTTCTGGAGTGAAGTTAGAGCCCCACAGTGAAGCATGGGCATGTGTTCTCTTGGGATGGTTTTGGGACAGCAGAAGAGGCTGTGGTTTCAAATTAGTTTATCTGGGCCAATTCTATGGCCTTATCACCCAAAAGGAAAGTATAACAAAGATTAAAGGGGCCAATATAATTTTCTTAAGAGTCCATATGCATAGCTACAGGCTATATAACAAGCAACAATGCCAGATAGGAGATACCTTCTTCTGACTTTTTGGCCAGGGTGGCCAAAGGGACTCCCAGATAGTAACCCAGCATAGAACTGGGAAAATGAACAGCAGACCCCAATCTTATCTAAAGGAATATTGACAGCTGATTGCTGCTAGATGAGAAACAGCTGACCCTCCTAAAACAAAGACCTCTAGATAGCTTGACTAGATTCACCAGAAGGGGAAGTAGTAGGGAATGGCTGGGGGTGCTGACAACACAGCAGACAGTAGTAGGGATATCAGAGTATAAGGGCTCTAGTGGGGGGAGGGAGGCTATGGGAGGGTGCCATCTGGGAAGTGGGTGTATAGTTGAATAAGATGGTTTGGGATGTTCTGTGTG
>NW_008337842.1:1884320-1927511 GCF_000622305.1 Nannospalax galili | reverse complement strand
ATCAACAAATTAAAAAATGAGTTATATTTGAGGAGGAAGTATAAAAATTTATGTCATGTTAATTAGTAGAGGTGATAAACATTACCATTGGAATCCACCCGATGACTTTATAGACATGCACAGGTGCCAAGGATCCAAGTGCAACTGATTATGACTAGTAATAACCAGATACATACAGATTAGAGATGCATGCACCAACATCTCAGTGTTAGTAGGAAAAACAATGAGTCTTTCTGCAGGGAACAATATATTCTAATTATTTCTTTAGCACTAATTCCTAGAAGCAGAATATACACATTTAAAGGTCTTTCACACATTGTCATGTTTCCTTCGACTTCGAAAGGAGGGATTAAGTTTTATTTCTTCCAATAACTGAAGTAAATTGTGTGGAGGTGCCTTTGACCTTTTTAAATGACCCTGGGGGAAGATCATGACATCTCCAATGTTTTATCAAAGAATTCTCTTCCTGATACCAAGACCAGAACCCAGAAAAACTGAGGGAGAGAACACAAATTCTGAGAGAGGAGATCTGGGCCTGTGGTTTGGTCAAATGTTTGCAGGCAATTCATCATAATTTCCTAATTCCAAAGTGCAGCCTTCACCCAGCCCTCATATAGGGCTCCCTGCAGTGATGACATGGTCTACAGGCCTCTAGCCTTTGGCCCTATCCTGTGTTCTGGGAGGACTGTCTCTGGGCACTTGTAGCTGGGGTATGAATCACACATACCTGTTTCTTAGCTCTGACTTTTTTCTGTGACCCAGGGAGATGCTGGGAAGGATCAAGCTGAGACATGAGGGTCAAGGGTTTGACTCTGGGAAAGAAAGAAGACAGATGTCAGTCCCTTTGGCAGCTGATGGGGAGACAAGTGATGTATTAGCAGAGACCAGGAGGTAACTGTGACTATATTCCAGTTTGGGGCAGCTGCCCATTTACTACTGACTGGCAGAAGATCCCCACTACTTTCAAGCAAGTAAGAGGGGAACAGAAAGTATCAACCCCTCATTCCTGGATTCTGTTTAAAGACTGGTCTAGGTCCAGGCTGATCAAGTTCAAAGTTAATCTTCCAAATCAATTGTGTTAGTCAGGGTTCTCTAGGGGAACAGAGCTGGTAGCATGGATGCATATATTAAAAGAATGTATCAGCTTGCTTTGATAGTAGCAACAGCTGAATCATTCTTGAGGGGTTGAGAACCCAGGAGTTGCTGAGTCTTTGAGGCTGGGTGGGGCCTCAGTGGCCTGAGGAGTCCCACACTGGCTGCCTCACACTGGAGAGGCCGAGACCCGAGTAGTTGCTCAATCCATGGAGCTGGGTGCCTCAGCAGTCGCAATCTGGTGCCCAAAACCTGGAGGGCTCCTAGAGATCTGCTGATCCTCAGTCAGTGACAGAAGGCTGGAGATGCTGCTTCTGATGTCAATGAAGTATTCAGCAGCAAAAGCAATAGGATAAAATCACTCAGTGGAAGAAGGAAGGCCAAACAGGAAAAAGATGAACAATCCTCCTTCTGTCTTGCCCACTTTTGTCTGGACTGCTATCAGAAGGTGTTGCCCACTTTGGGGGTGAGTCTTCCTGTATCAACTAAGGCTATTGACAATTCCTTGACTGAGGTTCCCTACGCAGATGATTTTAATTTATGACGAAATGACATTAAAACCAACCATCACATCAATGAAACCAGCAAACATGGGAATCTACTGGGCTAGACTGGGCAAAGGAGCTCATTCTGGGGAAAAGCAGTGGGCCTTGGCAAGATCTGATGGTTTGGGACAAGGGTGAGCTGCCAGAACATGGGCAGTGTAGAGCAGTGGTCCTCAAAATGGCCCATGGACCAGCAGCCACATCACCTAGGAGCATCTTGTCCCCTCAAACCTACTGAATTGGCATCTCCAGAGGCAAGGCAAGAGGTATTTGAGCAAGTTCAAGTTTGACAAGCGTGGATGCAGAATGTGGGGACCTTGGCTTTATCTGCCATCTTGCACCAGGTGAGTCCTTTCTCAACTTTAACTTAAGTAAACTTGATACTTTTTGTTAGAACCCTTTCCTCATTGGTATAATTACATCACTCAAATAAACTCTCCCTCTCCCTCTCCCTTTCCCTCTCGCTCGTGGCCTGATTCTTCCCCTTCCTCTCTCATGGTGATAAAGATAAAGCTTGTTGGATGCAAAGACCCTGAATAAAAAGCAGCTAATGTTGCTTACTGGGAAATCCACTGGGGATGTGGATCTTGAGGCTCCCCAAGGAGCTGGTTGGCAGTCCACAGTAGGATGACAGATTTGGCCCTCATAGTCAGGATCACCAGTGAATTTTGACTTTGGATTGGGGTTGGTTTATGGATTTCTGTCTTCTTATCACTTTGGAAAATGTTCATTCTAGTTTAATGACCATTTCTTTTGACTTAAAATTAATTTGTTGAGCTTATGGTTCAATAAAACATTGCTTCTCTGGGTTTTAAAGACTATCAAGGGTTTATTAAATTAGTGGTGTGCATTTTGTTTTGGGGTATCAATGCAGCTGGATTTGAATCCAGGTTCTAGCAGTTGTAGAGCAGTTGTAGAGCTTGTATAACCTCTCTGTGCCTCAGGTTTTTTTTTTTTTTTTTTCAATTCACAGACTGGGAATTATGTAACAGCCACTGTCATGAAGATGTGATACTTCTGTGTGCTAGCCTGTGCCAAGTGCTGAGAATGCAGTTTGGCATGTGTTGGCGCGAATCACTCTTCCCATCTCTCCTGCTCAAATTCAGACTCACGTGGTTTCCGTGCAGCTCAGGCTGCTGGGGTTTAGAAGGCGTCTATCAGCTTTTTGTGGCATTTCTACAGCGAGATCCAGCTGCACTTGGAACTAACTGCTTCTGATTTGTTTACAAGGTAACTGCTTTCTCTCTTTTCATCTCCCTCTCCCTTCCCTCCAATTTCCATTTCTTTTGTGAAATGGTTAAAGTGCTTGACATAATTAGCTGTTAATTGTTAGCAGCTGTACCCATTATCGGTTTAATGCCTAATTAATTGCAACAATTAATGCTGCCTGTCCTGTCTTAGGAACTGTTGATGAGGGAAGGCTGGTGTCACTGAAGTTATATCTTAATTAATTTACCTCCAGTTTTTAGCATTTAACTAAGATCCCAAATCTGGGGCTATTTTCTTCGTATTAGCCATTGGTGAGCAGAGGTGTCAGTGCAAAGTGCATGGCCTAAGTCTGCCCTGTATAGGCTGAGTGTCTCACAAAATCAGCCTTCTGTCAGGAATTGGCCACCCATCTGCATGGCAGGGCCTGTACACAAGGTACCTTTCTCTGGAGTTTCCTGTACTTCCCAGTGTTGCCAAAGTGATAAGACACAGTGTAGACCCTCAGTGTTCAAATCTGTGGTAGAGTTGAGAGTCTATGGTGGTTGACTGGTATGGGATTTGATATGTGCTGAGTGTCTGAAATGGAAGCCTGTATCTCCACTGTCAAAAGATGTTCAGTGAACTATTGGAGAGAAAACTGGAGTCTTATCTCCTACTTGTTAAGCATCTCCTGTGAGCCAGGCTCAGTGCTCGCTGCTTCACACATCTGTTTTCTGATGCTCACAATAACCTTGTCAGGTAGACATCATTTTCCTTTCTATCTTTGTTTCACAGATGAGAAATCAAAACTCATTGAGTTTGGGAGAACTGGAAAATAATGGGATTATAGCTCATATATACCTGGCTCCAATTCTGTGTTAGACTTGTCACCATAGCATGGTAGGACATTCCCTACCTCCCCCAAACAAAGAAAAGGAATGCAGCATGACCTGTGCCGGACTACATGTACACAGTTCTGCCTGTCATGACCTTCTAGCATGGAGCATCCTATTAGGATATGTGTGTTACCATATATGGGAGACAAAAAAACTGAACTGTGAAGGGAACTAACAGAGGGTGTAAAAGACTGGTTCTTTCTTTGTTCGAGGCTCTGTCTTTTGAGACCTATCTCACAGAGCTGGGTGCTAGCACAATAAACTGTTTCCTAGAGAAAAGAACCACTTTGGTGTCTCTGCACATAGCGCCTGCAACAATAGAACATTGCCTTTTGCCCAGTGAAATAATGGGTCAATCATCCCACTGCATTCTGAGGTGTGATCACCTCACTGCATTCTGAGGCGTGCTCACCTCACTGCATTCTGAGGTGTGGTCATCTCACTGCATTCTGAGGTGTGATCATCCCATTGTATTCTGAAGTGTGTAGGATGAAGGGAAAGGTTTCCATTTATCCTGAGAAGGTTTGCTGGAATGAACTAACAAAGATTAATGGGAAAAACGATACACAAATTGATTGATATGCAAAGGGCAGTCACAAAATATAAAGACCCCCCAGCCTGGCATGATTCAGGAACTTCCCATAAGGGATGGGGGACTTGGGAATGTAAGGTGGACAGCAAGTGCTTTTTAAGGGACCTCAGTGGAGAAAGTGCAGTGGCCTGGGGAAAACTCCCTCGGGACACAGGACAATGATTTGTAACCTATTCTCTTTGGTATGTGGAATGGCACCAGAGTAGAAGACAATGGTGAGTGACAAAAGTCTGTCCTAGTGTGTTGACACTTTAGTCCTTCTTCCTATAAAGCAGTTGATGCAAAGTCAGAGAATAGACCAGAGGTAATTTTTCTCTGTTTTGGGAGGTGCAGACTTCGGGTAGATAAGGTGGAAGTATGCCCTCCTCCAGCAGAGGCTGTTCTCTGTGTGCTTTAACCTGAAGTTATCAATACTCTGTGGTACTACATTTTGGGGTGACAGTCCTTGGACTCCTTCAGGTTTACTTGTAGAGCCTTAGAATGTGACTGCATTTCTTTGAGAATCCTGCTGTCAGTCATCCTAGGAAGAGGTCAATCCTGGTCTAGAAGATGACGGTGGGGCAGGTGGATGAATGTAGGGGGTGAGAGAAAAGCATGGGTAACTAGGCCTGGAGGCACAGGTCTGAAATCCCAGACACCTGGGAGGCTGAGGCAAAAAGATTGGATGTTCAAGGCCTGTGAAGCTCAAGGTCAGTGTGGTCAACCTAGAACTTATGTCAAAATAAAAATTTTAAGGTCTGGAGATAGAACTTAATGATAGATCACATCCTAGCATGTGTGAGGCCCAAGGTTCAGTGCCCAGTACTGCAGAATGAATAAATGAATACATGAAAAATATCGGGTTGGAGAGATGGCTTAGCCATTAAAAGCAGAGCACTGGCTGCTCTTGCAGAGGACCCGGGTTTGATTGCCAGCACCCACATGACTACTAACAACCATCCATAACTCCAGTTCCAGGAGAATCCAGTGCTGCCTTCTGACCTCTGTGGGCATTGCATGACATGGGTTCACTTACATACATGCAGGCAATACACTCGTACATATAAAATTAAAAAATATTAAAACATAAATTAAAAGCATGGGAACCAGATTCCTCTTCTCTTTGAGGCTGGAGGAGTTGGGAACACAAATAGCCCTGGCTGAGGAGCAGGGCAGTAAGCTTTGCCTGTGGTGTGGCAGCAAGCTGGGAGCTAGGAAGGAAACATCAGTACAAAATACTGTGGCCTCAGGACTTAAGGTCTGAGAGGAGCTGTGATTAATATCTGGATGTGGTAGGCTAAAACAGTGCCCTCCAGAGACATCCATGTCTTCAGCACTGAGACCTGTATATGCCACTTTATCAGAGGTGGGAGAGAGTCATGGTTCTTCACTGCTGCCAGTGGCCTGAGTGTTCTCCCTTTAGTGACCTCCACTCAGGCAAAGCTGGATCCTTGGCTACACTGTAAAAAAGAATTTCTGTTCAGAAGGACGTGAAGGTAGTGAATTTATTAAGTAGAGATAAGGGTAAGACATGCTGTAGGTTACAACCTGGACTACTAGTGTGGACTACAACTAAGGACACTAGTGTGCAATGAAGATATATTTGGGGTTCTTATGAGAAAGTTATTCTTAGATGTCATTACAATGGTGTGTGTGTGTATGTGTGTGTGTGTGTGTGTGTGTAGATATAGGTATATGTGTATGGTTCAGTGGCTTTGGAGCTATATTGATCAAATAATATAAAGTTTTAAAGATCAAGCAAAGTTTAAATGTTAAATGTATAATAGTACTAATTGTGAACTTGAAAAATCTAGACTCACCTGGGAGATGGGCCTCTGAGCATGCCTGAAAGAGATTGTCTTGATCACATTAATTGGTGTGGGAGGACCCATCTTAATTGTGGGCTGGACCTGGGCTGTATAAGTGGAGAAAGCAACCTGAACACTTGCATGCATTTACTGCTGTCTCTTCTTGACTGTAGATGTGATGTGACCAGCTCTTTCAAGCTCCTGCTTCTGTGACTTCCCCACATGAGGGACTGTCACCTGCAACTTTGAGTCAAATAAACCCTTCTCCCTTTAAGTTGTGCTTCTTCAGGGTATTTTATCATAACCACAGAAAAGAAACCAAGATGTAGCAAATTTTGACTATCAAGCAAAAATATGAGCTGGCTTACTTAGTTTTTCTTATCTTAAAGATTTCCTCTTGTGAATGAAATTGTAAAATTCTTTTAAGAGAGACATTGAAATTTAGATTTAGGGATGAGAGAGCACTGCTCATAAGGTGAGACTGATGGTTACAAATATTCTGGCCCTAAGTGAGTGTAGTTACTTGTTTTGTTAACATCCTTATTTGAGATGTCTTCAGGAAAAATGAGCAATTTGATTTAATTAGTTGTGTTGAGGTTTTTGACTCCTAGCCAGATTCTGGGATGAATGCTCCTTTCCAAACTTCCTGCCCGCCCCCCTTAATTTTCCCTGTCTTCCTAACCTGCCTTAGCTTTATATGGCAAACAAGGACTCTGTGTGTGTGATTAGGGATCCTGAGATGTAGAGAGTAGCTTGTGTTATTTGAGTGGGTCTCAAAATGCAGTCATTTGTGTCCTCATAAGACAGAAACGGAAGATTTGACATAGCAGAAGAGGGCATCAAGGAAACTACAGATGTAGAGATTGAGTAATGTGACACCAGCTAAGGATCCAGGAGCTGCTGGGAGAAGCAAGGAAGGGTTCTCCTCTAAAGTTTCTGGAGGGAGCATGGCTCTGCCAACACCTTGATTTAAGACTAGTCATACTGGCTTGGGGCTTCTGGCCTCCAGAACTCTAAGGGAATAAATCTCTCCTGTTCGAGCTCTTCAAGTCTACAGTAATTTGTTAGAAGACTGACAGAGAACTAATGCATCAAATAAGTTTTCCTTGGTTTACTCTATGCTATATCCCTAAGCTTCAGCAGTTGGCTAAGCATTAAAAAGTAAAAGAATTAATGACGAGTGTTAGAGATTTCTTTGGGTAAATATGTAACTGTAAAAAATATACTGTGTAAGTATAGTGACCTTAGGGTAGTAAATTTAGGATTAAGTTTGAATTCATAGAAGAAAACTCCAATTTAGCTCAATGGTGAACCTGCTGAGCTACAATAATTGTCTGTCTGGCAAGACTGTGAAAGTGGCAAAAATGTTATGGGAATAACTAACTGCTTTCTGATTGAATGTAAGGCCCCCTCCACAAGATGAAACCCCATCCTGGTGCTACTACCAGGATCAACAACTTATGACTAGACTTTATTCTGCTAAATGGACATAGTATTAAACGAGTCATAATGATTTATCATTATACCCATAGATTAGTGCATTTCTCAACCCTCATCAGAGAAGATTCTTTCTACAATGGATAGTGACTAACACAGGAGAGCTACAGCTGGTCAAGGAGTAGAGAATAAGAGACTTACAAAAGCTCAGCCTTAAATGGGGTCCCTGTACCACACCCTTTCCTCCCAAGGCTCAGGGATTGTTGTAGAAGAGGGAGTAGAAAGACTGTAAGACCCAGAGGTGGTGGATGACTATATGGAAAAAGCGCTTTCTAGATACAATGGGCAGGTGCATATATGAAGTTACAGTGATTGCGACAGCATGTATAAGATATGAGCAAGTGCAAGCCAGGCAAAATCCCAGCATGGAGAGGGGAGACAGGCAAGATGTCCCACCCCTACCTGAGGAGCTATTAGCAACTGGTAACTTCTCAAGAGAGGGAGAGTCAGTCTTTAAGAATCTGGCTCCTGGTAAGTCAACCATGCTGCAGTGGCTGACCATGCACCCAAGAGTATTTGAGAAGCAAAAATTGAACTTAATGGGTTTAAAATAGAAGAGGACACAACGTTAAGTGGGTAAGGATGGTGGGTTGGACCTGGGAGGAGTTGGGGGGTGGTACATTTGATCAAAATACCCTGAATGAAATTGTCGAATCACTAATAAAAAATTTAAAAACAAATACATATATATACATTATCTATCTATCTATCTATCTATCTATCTATCTATCTATCTATCTATCTATCTTCTATCATCTATCTTCTACCAATTATCTATCTCTTATCTATCTATCTATCTATCTATCTATCTATCTATCATCATCTATCTATCATCTATCTATCATCTATCTATCTATCTATCTATCTATCTATTATCTATCTATCTATCTATATCATCTATCATCTATCTATCATCTATCTATCTCTATCTTTATCTATCTATCTATCTATCTCTCTATCATCTATCATCTATCTATCTATCTAATCTATCATCTATCATCATCTATCCATCCATCCATCCATCCATCCATCCATCCATCCATCCATTCATTCATCATCTGTTGGAAGAGTCTAAGGCAATCCCAAGCTGGTATGGTGACCTCACAGAGTTGTGAGAGACCAAGCTCCTTCTATCTAATTGTTGCTAGGTGTGGTCCTCATCTTTATGGTCCAAGTGACTGCTAGAGTCCTAGACTGAGTTCAAGGGGCAGGATAAAAAAGGTGTGTTGGGGGGAGGAGAAGCCCCCAGTCCCTCCTTACCCTTAACAAAGCTTACAGGAAGTTTTTTTGCACATTTCTGCTTTTATCTCTGAGGTTAGAAATTAATTTCCTGGTAACCTAGTCACAAGGGATGATTAGAATTGAATTATTTTGCCTGTATAACCATGTGGCCAACTAAAACTTTGTTCATAAAAGAAGAAAAAATGGGTTTTTGTATGCAACTGGCCATTTTTATCTTTCCAACTGTTCAAATTCCATATAGTTCTGTTACACAGGCTCAGGGAAAAGGATCAGATTATAATTCATTCATGTGTGAATTTTGTTTTATACAAAAACATTTCATGTGGAGTAGATTTTGGTTTGGATACAGCAGTGTGAGGCTGATGTTTGTTTATTAACTGGAAAGGAGCCAGGCAAGAATGAGAAAGGTGCCTGCAGATCTGACATCTATAGAGGACAGGAGAGGAAATGAGCTCTTCAGGTGGAGACGGGATTTACTTTTTTATGTATTTTGCTAAGCACAAAATCATCTTTTTCCAAATAAATTCAGGGCTGATCCTGGAGACATGAGCCTGAACCATCTCTGTGAAAAGATGGAACAAGAATGGAATAGAAGAGAAAATTTAGTTCAATATGAAAAAGAACTTTCCACAGTTGAAAAGCCCACAGTGGACAGCTGCCTTTGGACAGGACTCCCTTCCTGTGCTGGAAGCTCTGGGACTGCAGAGTGGGTCCTGGCAAGGGACAAGACCAGAAAACTTCCCTTCTGATCACGTGACTCAGTAAGGAGTCCAGGGAGGCCCTTAGGAGCTTGTCAGAGATCACAGTGGAGGACACAGCACTGTGGGGATCTGTGTCTAATTAAAAGTCAAATAAATGAGGCTGTCAAGGCGAGAACTTTCCACGCCCCTGGGAAACAAAGCTGTGGTTGTTGCTGGGGTAAGGCCTGGAGGTCTGTGCCAGCATCCCAAGGATAGGAGGCAGGCTGTATGGCTGAAGCCTGGAGCTGAGCCTCAAATGTGGATAATGCTAGTTGGACAGGGCCCAGGAAAATGGGATGGCAGGGGCCTCATTTTATTTGACTCCTACAGTGCAGGCCTAAAACAGGTAATCAGCCAGTTCCCATCATCTTCTGAGACAAGTCTAGCAATCTGAGGTACCTAGGGTCAAAGGCAGGGTGCAGAGATGGCAGGGAGAGATAGCATCATTTTCTTTGACAATGTGTTTGGAGTGAAACACTAAAGTTGTCTACAGACCTCACGCTCACATTTCTCTGAGAGTCTGTGATGCAATGCATGATGGTAGGCTGGGGTTTCTCTGGCTGTTTCGATTCCATAGGCTATATTATGTGGGGCTCATAAGCAATACACACAGAAAAGACACCATTTGAGCCAGAAGAGGAAACAATGGTTTAACTTCCATAAAATGACAGCACTATTCCTACTGATACAAGGAGAACACATACGCAACGTGAAAAATGCCTGTGGCTTTGCCTTAGGAATTCATGATGTTATGGCTTCTTTTGGTCAACATGCCAATCTAACTCGAGCAGAAAGGGACATTTTTTTATGACTTCTGTTAAGAAGTAGAAGGCTTAGGGCTGGAAAGATAGCTCAGGAGGTAAAGTGTTTGCCTTTCAAGCATGAGAACCTGAAGTCCATAAAAAAGAGAACTTACATAAAAACAAAACAAAACAAAACAAAAAACAAAACAGGTATGGTGGCATATTACTGTAGCCCAGGAGCTGGGGTTTAGAGACAGACAGAGCCCTAGGACTCACTGGCCGTCCAGCCTAGCCTACTTGGTAAACTCTAGGCTAGTGGGAGAACCTGCCTCAGAAACCCAAGATGAATGACACCTGAGGAATGATTCCTGAGGCTGACCTCTGGCCTTTCTATGTATAGACACACATGCATGTACATGTAAACCCACATACACATACATGTACATGCACACATGAAATAAAAAATAAGTGGATGGCTTGTGCCATTAGGGTTCTCTCTCTCTCTCTCTCTCTCTTACATTCTTCCTGTTGACCCATCACTTCCTCTTGACTGACAGCAGTTCTCTCTAGAGTTTTGCTTAAATTCCCCTTCTTTCATGAAGCCTTTTAGAAAACCCTGGTCTCTCCTCTCTCTCTCTCTCTCTCTCTCTCTCTCTCTCTCTCCCCCTTCTCTTTCCCTGGCATTGATTCTTGTTGGTCTTGACTCTCCTACCTCATCCAAGCAGCACCTGGAAAGATGGTTCATGGAGTGCCAAATCTGCAGCTCACATCCCACTGGGTCTTCATTTCAGCTCTGTTCTCTAGCCAGATACCAGCTGTCTCTGAGACAATTATCCTGATGGGAGGGTCTTTGGAAACAGGAAGGTTCTTAGCAGGGAGCTTGTAAGCTAAAGCCCAGCACAGTTCTCAGGGCCCGCCGTGCCTTCCTTCTTCAGCTACACGGGCATCTGGGAAGGTTAATTTGTGTGTCTGCAGCCAGGCGCCATGCCAGCAATTCTGACAGAGTAGCCAGGGCTCTTTAAGCAGTGGCTACTCTCAAGGCCTGGGCAGGAGTTCAGTCAAGGAGTTCCCCAGTCAGCTGCACTGGGTGCACTGTGTTCCCTGGCCTTTCCCATCATGCTTCCTCCCTTGCCTTGACCTGAATCTCAGACCCCTCTAGCTCTGGACTCCTGGGTCCCTTTGCTTGGTGCACAGCAGCTGCCTGAAGAAGGCCTTTAGCCTCATCCTGGAGCCTCTTTGGGAATCCTTCTAGCAAAGGCAGCTGTGACCTCTCCTGGCCAAAATCATTTCACATACACTGAGCAGGTGCTCTGCCTTCCTGCTTGGGTCTTGCAGGACCATTGCCTGTTCTACTTGTCTAAAAACCATTGGAGGATTTTTTTTCCCACTGGTAGGTCAGGACTAGGGCACAGGAATTAAAAGGGTCTGGACAGATACATTAAGCAAGAGAGATCTTAGTATGACTCTACTTCTAAGCCATCCCCATGTGTCCCTGTGATTCTTACCTGCAAAAATTGGGATTACTCGCTGTAAGCAATAGTGGCTGATTCCAGATGATGAAGTGTGGCTGTTTAGTGAAAGGATGCTGGGTATCTCACAGCACTAGTGGAGCCTGGAGAATTGGGCTGCAGGCTACACATTTGGAGTAGTGTTTCATTACAGGTGGCAGAACTGGCTTAATGAGAATGCTGTTGGAGCTGCTGCCACTGGCAGCTGGATGCCACAGTTTGCATCACTGCCAGCACCCTGACCATCGTCACCGCTACTGCATTTAGGCCTATGTTACATCTGCCCCAACAGTGTTACTCTGTCATCCTACAGCCCTTCTGCCTCTGAATTGTGTCTTAGCTGCAAAGGAGGCCAGGGAAGTGATGGCTCTTGTTTCCGCTGATGGCAGGCAGAAATCAGATGGGGAATTCCTGCTTTATTCAAAAGGTATTGAAGAGGTACCAGGCAGCACTTTTGAGAGAAAGTAGTTTCTGTTTCTCTGGAGGATGCTGCCTGAGAGGGCTGATGCAGTGACTGTGTCCTCAGAGGGACATCATAGAGAAGATGAAGCCTCCAGGGTCAAGTCTTAGTGGGAAACACCAGTTCCTGGTAGGGCACAGGGGACCACCAGAAAGTTGAAGTCAAACTGTCTGGTGTCTTTCTTATCTGCATCTCCTGGGACAGATGATGGGATTCACTGTCCTTCTTCACAGTGATGGTCCTGGCCCTTCAGCTCTGGGCTGAAAAGCTCAACTAGCAGACTTCCCAGAGTGTATCTTCCCTAGTGTCGTCTGAAGAAAAATGCTGGGCACGCACCATTCACCTAGAAGGAGTGTGAGGAGGAAGGCAGCTTATGGAGTCCAAAAGTAGATCTTAATCCACTAATACTGTCTCTTTTTAAAATCACTTTCCTCCTGGTGTTTCCAGCAAGATGTGGTTCATACAGAGCTTTGACTGGAGACTAAGCTACTGGATGCCTAAAGCAGGTTTCCAAAAATAAAGCTTATGTTTATTGTGACATGTTTTGTACAGAGGCTTTACATGAATTATCCAAGTCATACTCATGGAAAAACCATAAAATAGGAGCCATTATTACCTCTATTTTATAATTGAGGCAATGGGTTTAAAAAGGGTACATATCTCCACCAATGATTAGCCCATTGCTAGCAGAGCTGGCATCATGAACTTTAGCAGCCTGACCTCAAAACCATGTTGCTAGGCAACCTCTCCAGGATCTGGTCCTAGAAAGTGTTTGGGTTCTCACACATGAAGCCAGGATTCTCTTGATCTCTATGGTTCAGTCCAAGCAAAAGGTAGAAAAATCTCTGCCCTGTAGAGACATCTCTTAAGTCTAGTACACAAACACAAACTCTGAACCAACACAATGGTAACTCCTTCCTAGGTTACATAGTTCATCATCCTGGATGCGTCAATCTGGAGCTGAGCAAATGATGACCCAAGTGTTAAATAGCTGAGAGCTAAGGCAACACTTTCCAAAAGGAGGGTTCTCATTCTCCTCAGGGAAACCAGGAAACACTCAAGTAAGGGTCAGAATCCAGATGTCTGGGGCTGAAAGAGAAGAAGGACTCACTGAAAGTGAGATCCATGGAGAAAACGATTGTGTGTGTGTTAGGCAGCTTTTTACTACTATAACACATATTTGAGGTAATCACCTTACAAAGAGGAAAGTTTTAGTTGGGCTTATAGTTTTGGAGATTCTGGTCCATGACTGATTATCTCCCTGTTGTTTGGGCCTGTGGTGAGATAGCATATCATGATAGGAGTGAACAATGGAGCAAAACTACTTAACCCATGGCCAGGAAAACCAAAGAGAGGAAGAGGAAAGGGCTGGGGTTCCACTATCCCCTTTGCAGACACAGCATCCCAGTGATCTGAGGACCTCTCATTAGGTCCTGCTTCTTAACATTTCTATCATCACCCAATAACACTAATCCAGTGATCAAGCCTTTAACACAGGGGCATCACCAAAGAGGTTGCAGTGACAGTGCCCTGGATTCTATCTAACTGTCTCTTAGGAGAAGACAGATGAAGAGATTCACTGTCAGTCTGGTTGGTGACAGAGTATGGCAAGGAATCTAACTAGGGATGATTAAAACAAGGACCTCTTAGACACATCTTAGATGGCTGTAGTCATGTCCTTAAGTTTGATGAGGCTTCTTCCTCTGGACTCTGCTTCCCACAAGTTGTCTGGGTTTGTCTTTGGTCAGTCATCTCCCATATCAGAATGGTAGAAAATAAGGACTGATCATGGGTCTTGCAAGTAGTATGTGTTAAGAATCTGTTTATTGAGATGAATGAATGGTTCCTATCCTATGGACATCAAGGACTTTGGTAGTTTCTGTGAGGCTTGGTTCTGTATGCAGTTGGCACAGGCAGTTTGGAGATGTGAACATGTGGTTGGTCGATGGACTGCCTATGGAAGATGCTGCCACCACACAGCCCCCTCTCAGTCCCCTGAGGCTGCATGCTGATGGAACCTGCTCCTAGTTGGTACTTGCTAAAAGCCCAGGATATTTCCATTCTTACTCACTGTGGAAAGAGTTAGGGAAACTCCTAGATGCTGAAAACCATCAGAAAAGGAGACAAAGGTTAGCCATAACAAGGGCCTGGTGGGAGTGAGTGGTAGAGAAAACAGAATAGGAAATGGCAGACTGTCAGGAGTCAGCATGGTGTCTTGGAGGAAGCTTCAACATTGGGGTCATTCATTTGGTAGATATTTGCTGAGCATTTAAGATATACCAGGCTGTGTTCAAGACAGGAATGGTTCAAGACAATCCTGTCTAGTGGCTGTAGCTGAGGAGAGTGCAGAGAATTCACATTTACAATGGAGCCTGAAAGAATCACATAGGGATATTACTAGATACTATGGGAGACAGGAAAGTCATGGAACCCAGAGTTGGGGAACAGAGAAGAAATGTCCAAGCTAAAGCATGGAGTAGGAGCTGGCCCAGGGAAAGGAACTGTTATGAACTGCATGCTTGTAGCTCTTCAAGTTCAAATGTTGAACCTGGAGGTGGAGGTGTTTGGGAATGAGTGAGGAGCCTTCTTTTTTATGGGAGTAAAAACATTTCTACATTTTATTTTATATTTTTCACTTCATATATTTTTTTTCTGAGACAGGATCTTGCTATCACAGGCTTATGACTACAAGGAGCCTTCTTAAACAAGATCAGTATCCTCATAAAAGAGGTCACAGGGAGTTAAATAGCCCTTCATTTGGCATGCGAAGGCCCAGAACAAAGAAGCTCTGTATGAACAAGGGAGCTAGTTTTCATCAGTTGTTGACTCTGATGATATCTTGGTTTACAACTTTCCAGCCCCCTAGACAACTTGTGAGAAATACATCTGCTTTTACAATCTACCTAGTTTTTGTAACAGCAGTTCAAACTGAGGAAGATAAACAAGGGACAAGGAAGGTCACTTCAGATGGAGGATGAAGAGTACGATGAGGATGATGATGACGATGATGATGATGAGGAGGAGGAGGAGGAGGAGGAGGGGGAACTCTCTGACTTATTAATGGGTATGAAATCAGCTCCCTATCTGTATATGAACTCTGGACAGAACAAGGTTAAGATGAGTCTGGTGAGGTAAGCAGATTCACCCTGCAGGACTGGTGAGCTAGGAAAAGGTTTTAGACTCTGTCTTGAAACAACTTGAACCAAGCTGTGACTCCATGTACCATAGCTTCTGAGGAAAGTTGCATCTGGGAATGGGTAATCCAACCACCAAGTAGCAATTTAGATCTACATAGATCACTTACAGAGTGCTAAGGAGACCCAGACACAACCAAGGTAATTTCTCAGAAATCCCCCTTTATCTTCTCTGTCTAATGCCCCACAGCTCCCAATAGGGTGTATATTGATCAGTTCACAACAAAACTTATGTGACCAGAGGCTCACAGGAACCTGACTTGAATTTCCCCTCGGAACCACCACTCATTGTTCGCTAATCCAGCATTCACAGGAGCACTACACAACCCAACTTCCTCAAATATGAAGAACCAAATGTAGTTAAGTATTTGATCAATAGGAACTCCAGCTTCACAGAGCTCAAATGTAGAGGTGGCATCCTTAATAAAATGTGAACCCACTGCCAGCAGGTTTAAAGAATTTCCTTGCCTACAAAAATGCCTTGTTCTCACAGCCCAATTTCTGGTGCTCAGATCTGCATATCCCAGTATAAAGTACAAGGCCCAAAGGACCCACAGTGTTATTTCTAGAAGGTCTATGATTCATGGCCAGGATAGAGTCTCTCATCTGAGACAGTTTGAGGTCTCCTCAAGCCCAAACTCTTTCTTCAGCCAGACTTTCTTGGCTCCTTGTCTCTGTTTCCTGCTCCTGTCCCCTAGTCCCTATGATGTGGATCTAGTGATTGGTGTCTGAAACCATAAAGAAAAATGTAATTATGGTGCTGGTCAGATGGCTCAGTGGATAAAGGTGCTTTCCAAACCCCAAGCTTGAGGACCTGAATTTGATCCCCAGAACCCACATGGTAGAAGGGAGCAAACCAACTCCTACAAGTTGTCCTCTGACCTCCACATGTGCACTGTGACACACACATAGTCTCCCTTAATAAATAAAAAAAAAAATTAATAAGATTAATTTACAAAATTTGCAAGGAAATGAATAGAATTGGAAAATTTTATATTAAGTGAGTAGTCCATTCTCAGAAAGACAATTGCTGCATGTTATCTTGCATCCTAGCTTCCAAATGTTAAATATGTGTATTTAAGTGGAGGTAAATATGAGTAGAGGCCATAAAATTAGAAATGTGTCCATGAGATAGGGAATAAAAAGGCTTTAAAGGATGGGTGGGTAGGAAACAGAACACATATGCTAGGAAGGTGAAAAGGGGATATTAAGGATGAAAGGGTTTAAGCAGGAATGGGGGTAGGGAGATGGGGTGTCAGCCGAATCTAAATATATATGACAATGCAAGGAAGCCCTTTATTTTTTAAGCAATTTAAAAGATAAAGACAACAGCAACTCAGGTCTCAAGATGTGAGCAAGGCTTATAGAGTGTGAGTATGCCAAGTGTCTTGATGTCTGGACTCTCCTGAGGCAATCGTGTGCCTTATTCATGCCTGCACTTGGCATCTAACCTGGATCCAGGCCAGGTAGAGAAATGAAGCTGACCCAAGAAGATCCAAATGGAAAGAACCAAGAATCAGGGCTGAGATCACCCATTGGAGCTGTGAAACCAAAGAAGCTGGAAGGGGAAGGCAAATCTGGGTTCCAGCAGTTGGGCAGTGGCCCGGATAGTTTTTATTATCAATTTGCTACAATCTAGAATCACCTGGTAAGAGGGAACTTCAACTGAAGAATTTCCTCAGTCAACTTGGATTGTGGTCATGTCTGTAAGAGATTTTGGTCTTTTTGAGACAGGGTCTCCCTGTAGCCCCAGCTATTCTGGTACTCACTATGTAGACCAGGATGGCCTTGAACTCACAGAGATCTGCCTGCCTCTGCCTCCCGAGTGCTGCGATTAAAGGCAGGCACCACCACACCCAGCCCGTCTGTAAGAGATTTTGATTGATAACTGATGTGGGAGGGCCCAGCCGACTGTGGGCAGCACCATTCCTAGGCAAGTGGGCCTGGGTTATATAAGAAAGCTAGCTGAACAGGAACCAGAGAGTGAGCAGTAAGAAGTCATCCTCTGCGGTTCCTGCCTCCAGGTTCTTGTCTTGAGTTCTGTTCTTAATTCCCCCTGTGATCTGGAAGTGTGAGCTGAAATAACCCCTTTCCTCCCCCAGGTTGCTTTTGGTCATGGTGTTTATTACAGAAATAGAAAGGAAAGTAGAATGAGCTGAAAATGAGAACTGACATGAAAACCAAAAAAATTTCAAGGTAAAAGATAGAAGGTGAATGAGTGAAGAGGGTGGCACCAGGGTTTGATAGGGCAGCTTCAGCCTTCTGGCCTATAACTGGGAGAAAGAAAGCAGATCCTGATGGGCAGCTGGGGGGTCCCATGGTTACACATTTCAGTTCATCCAGCGAAAAGGGATGGAGGAAGGGGAAGTAGAAAGCACAGCTAGGAGTAGAGATTAGGGAAGCATGGTTACCAGCCAGCCCCACTCTACCCATAGGCCCATTCTAAGCCATCCTTATTGGACCCTCTCCAAGGAGGTCCTAACTCCTGATTTTTTTGTAGGAACAGTAGGTTTTTGTAGGAACAGTAATGGAGTTTTTGTTTGTTTGTTTGTTTGTTTGTTTGTTTGTTTCTTTGTTTTTTCTTCAAGAGGCAGAAACAAGCCATCACCAAAAAGCCCAGGCAGATTTTTGCCCTAATTAGTGTTCTTATTCCTGGAATGCTGTGTGGAAAAAAAAAAAATCAGGCTCCCAGGAGCCAGTTCCAGTTCTCAGCAGACAGGCAGGAAGCCTTCATTGAGACAGGCTTCCCAAGGGCATCCTAGACTGGACATGTCCTGCAGAGGGCCAGGGCTGGAAGGCTCTGGGTGTGGAGCAGACAGCACAGCCAGCTCAATCATGAGACAGTTAAATAACATACCTTCACTTATCCTGCTACATCCTGGGACCCGTTCCTGAGGCTCTGATTAGCTGGGAAGCCACTGAGGGTCCACTGGGTTACACTGTCTGAGAGAGAAAAGGTGCATTCGTGAGGACTGGATGTGGCAGTGCCTCAGGCAGCAAGCCAGCTCTCACTTGGAGCCAGCAGTTGGAAGCCCGTCCCCCACTCCAACAGTACATCACACACAGGTGAATCTAGATCCCCAGGAGGCCTTGAGAGCTTGTAGTCACCAGTCCAGAATCTCCCCTCTGCTCTCTCCTGCTGCTACACCTGGAAAGAACCAGGCCAGCCAGGCAGGGCTTCTTGGGGTTCATCTCACAAGTTTGGCAAGTTGGAGAAAACTTCTCTCAGGACTAATGTTCTATGAACTTGGGGTACAGGGTGAGGCTCTCAAGGGGCCAAATGGATAACAATAAATAGTTGTGGTATTGCTTTTAAGGAAGGTGGGTCCAATTAGTCACAAGATTGCTGCTTTAGGGGGAACATGCACATTTTGGACTGGAGTGAATTGCTTAGTGTGATGGTTGCTTTTGTCAGTTTGACAGAATCCAGAATCACCTGGAAGATGGGCCCCTGGGCATGCTTTGGGGGAATTATCTTGATTACATTAATCGGTGTGAGAGGACCCGTCTTGTGTGTGGGACTGGTCCCTGGACAGGAGATCCTGTACTGCATAAAATGGAGAAAGTGAGCTGAGCACTAGCATGCATTCATCTGTTTCTTGATTGTGAATGTGACATGAGCAGCTGATTCAACCCATGCCTTGTTTTCTCAGCTGTGATGGACTGTACCTTGAACTGTGAGCCAAAATAACCTTTCTCCCTTCAGTTGCTTTTGTCAGACTCTTTTATCACATCAGCAGGAAAAGAATCTAAGACACTCAGGGAAGCCCGGGACTGGCAATGTGTTCCTTCTTCCCTCCTCCTCTTGGGTGTTCCTCAAGCTTAGCTGCTCTGCCATGACCACGAATGTCCTAGCCTACAGCCATCCTTCTCAGATGGTCCTTAGATGAGAAGAGGCCAGCTTCTGATCTGTACATTTCAGAGGGGTCTCCCTCTCCCACCGCCACAGTGCAGGGCTCCTGTAGGCAAGTCCAAAGCACAAGATAGCTCTTGCCTTTTTCCAGCACTGGTGGTCTACCCACCTGCCATGGATTCTTCTAGGCTGGGGTTGTGGCTGAGTGTTGGGCTTGGCCAGCTCTAGGTTCTTTAAACATTGGTGATTCTACTGCGCCCCCTCCCCAGGTTTTTAAGTTTTCCATTCTTGTGCAGTTTTATGTTTTGACCATTCTTTTGTTTGGAGTTGTATTAAATGAAGGATTCCACCTTAGCTATGAATTTTGGAACTTTCTCACCATAACCTTCTGTGGATTCTTCTGGCCCTTGTGCTTTATACTGGGGCTTGCACACCTGAGTATAGGAAAATGGGGTTGTGGGAGATGTTTTTTGAGGGTGGGGTGATCCTTTAAACCTGCTGGCAGTGGGTTCACCTTTTATTAAAGCCACTACCTCTCCATTTGAGCCCACAGACAGCTCTGTGAAGCCAGTTTCTATTGTCTGAACCCCTATTACATTCAGTTCCTGACAGGTATGGGAGTTGTATTTTGTAATGTTTTCTGAATGCTAAATTAACCCATACTGGATGATTCTTCCTAGGAATACAAGTTAGGTTCCTGTGAGCCTCTGGCCATATCACTTTTGTTGTGAACTGACCCATCTATATCTTCATGTTATGTGTGTTTTGTGAAAAGCCTCTTGTGTAAGCAAGATTTCCATTAATGTGAGTAAATACTTGAGATAATCAGCTTGTAAAAGGAGGAAAGGGTCTATTAACTCAGTTTCAGGTTTTAGTCTGTGGTTGTTTGGTGGGGGTGGAGGTGGTGGAAGTAGGGGTGGCATAGTGCATCATGGTAGGGATTGATTTAAACTGCTGACTTTATGGTAGTGGAGAAGGGAAGGAGAGATGAAGGCTCTGGGGACACAGGATCCTCTTCAAAAGCATGCTTCCCAGTGACCCAACTTCCCCTCATGAGCGTACTTCCAAAATGTTCTACCACCTCCCTATAGGTCTGCTGGCTGGGACAGAGCCTTTGGCACATGGCTCTTTGGAGGGCTTTTATGATCCAAAGCATAATAACACCACATTTACCATACACTGTTGATTCATTGGTATTAAATTTGCAGCCGGTGGTACTGCAAAATATACCTAGATGGTGCTGCCTGGAGCAGTGTTTCTCTGAAAGTGTTTCTCAGACCTGGGAATGAGGTTTCTTCAGCACTATACTTGGGATCCATTGTAAATAGAAAAACAGCCTCCCCAAAGGCACAAATAATACAGAATGTGCTAAATAGACCACAAAGAGTACAATAGGTGCTACCTCCTTGCTGGATCTCCATCTTCCTTTAGAATGCTCACTGCTCTGTGTATGCCCACAAGTCACTGTGCAAATTATCTGAGCATTGAGTCTGAGCTTCCAGACAAATTTTAGTGATTAACAAATATGAAACTAATAAGGACTCATGTTTGATTTGCTGTGCCAGGTGATGCCTAGGAAGGTGAGGAGTGATGTCACCCATGTTCTTGGTGGGGCTGCATCTGATGCTCTTGGAGCCCCCCAGAACCTGAGGCCTAAGGACAGTTTTCTGCCCCCACTGTTTGGGTTCCCAGTGAAAAACACTTCCAAGGGTTCAGCTCCTTCACAGGTGGAGGAGTGACCTTTAATGGGACTCACCTTAATATTTGAGGTGCAGAACATGGGTGGTAGCTCTGTTTGTACTGTGTGAAGAAGAGCCCCTTGTAATTTGGTTCTTTTTGAACAGTTGCTAATAATTTTGCACTCAATTTCCATTTAAATGGAAACATTAACCTCTGGGGCCTGCAGAGGAGCCTAGAAGGAGCTCATAAGTACAGCTCTTATCTCTAAGGCTCAGAGTGTCCTGGGAGTAAATCCAAACACTTCTAAATCACTCTTCTCCTAGACAGACAGGGGTCTCACTCATTGTTTTCATAGACCCCTGCCTTTTCCTCCCTGAGAATAAAGTTTACTTTCTCATTTGCTTACCTACTCCAGTGTCAAGAAGTTCTTCTTTATGTCTAACTTACAATATTTAGCTGGAATATAAGCCTTCTTTTTCTTGGATCATTTGCTGAGGAAGAAAATGGAAATCAACATAGGCCCTAGAGATGAATCTATTGATGCTATTTTGTTAAATAGTCATGCTGTCAAACTGTCTTCTAAATATTTAGGTTTATACCCATAGATTTGTGCTGCTCTGAGTTTTGGTCAGAAAACCTTTTTCTTTTTTAAAGACTGGGTCTCTCTATAGCCCCAGCTGGCCTGGAACTCATTATGTAGACTAGGCTGGCCTTGATATTACAGGGATCCCCTGCCCCTGCCTCCCAAGTGCTGAGAGTAAAGGTGTATACTACCATGCCCCACATGAGAAACTTCTTTTGCAGTATTTAATGGTTAATGCAGACTCATTAACTGGTCAAAGTGCTGAGTATAAATAACTGAGTGTTTAGCTATGGGTGGGTCATCTATATCAACCTCTCCCAGTCAAAGCTCAGGGAACATCTCAGAAGAGGGGTGGAAGAATGTAAGAATGGGCAGGTGGGGAGGAGAGAGCTGTGAAATGTTGACTTCTGGATATGAAATAGCTGTTGCATGCATCAAATCACAGTGGCTGTGGTTAACTGCACAAGACCTGCACTAGATCAAGCCAGTCAAAATTCCAGCATGGATGGGGAAAGGGCACAGAGACCCCACCCCTAGCTGAGGAGCTCCTGGAAATTGATGGCTGCTGAGGGAGGGAGAGTTGCTCTCCTTTGGGGACATGGCTGCTAGTAGGTTGTCCACACCCCAATGGATAGCCATGCACCCATGCACAGATGGGTGACACTAACAGGACTCAGGGAATTATTAATAACAATAAAAAAGAAGACATGAAGTTGGGAGGGAGATGAGGGAGGGACACTAGAGGAAGCTGGAGGGAGGTAGTGCCTGGATATAATCAAAAGACATTTATATCGGTTAGTTTTTATTGTCAGTTAGATGTAACAGAGTCACCTGGGAAGCGGGCGCCTCAGTTGAGGAATTTCCTTAATCAGATTGATCTGTGGGGCATATTATTGATTACTAATTGATGTAGCAGACTCAGCTTACCATTAGGGGTGTCATCCCTGGGCAGGAGGGCCTGTGCTGTACAGGGGAAATGTAGCTTAGCATGTGCCAGGAGAAGCAAGCCATTAAGCAACATTCCTCCTCCAATGATCTCTGCTTCAGTCCCTGCCTCCAGGCTCCTGCCTTGAGTTCCAACCTTGGTTTCCCTCAGTTTGAACTGTTACCTAGCAGTGTAAGGTGAAATAAACCCCTTCCTCCTTTAGTTGTTTTGTCATGGTGTTTATCACAGCAACAGAAAAATAAACCAGAACCTTGTATAAATGCATGGAAATTTCAAAGAATAAATAAAAATATTATTTAAAAACTGGAAATCTACCCTCAGAGCTGACAGCTAAGCTTCCAATAAACTGGGCAAGGAGCCCATGGTAGAGGCTGGAAAACAGCCCAGGGTCATCAAAAATAGCATTCTGTTAATCAACAAGAAGCCATGTGATGCCACATGAAACACAAACTACTTTTCATATCTGTATCCATCCATTTTATTCTGAAGATTTCTTTTGTGCAAAAGGAAGCCTGCATAACCTAATTCTATAGGTGAGGAAACTGGGTTTGATGGTTAATTTTCATTGTAAGCTTGATAGGATTTAGAGTGACCTAGGAGACACACCTCTGGGTGGGTCTGTGATGGAGTTTTCAGAGAGGTTTAGTTGAGGAGGGAAGGCCCACCCTGCATGTGAGTGGCACCATTCCATTGGTTGGAATCCCAGGACAGAATAAAAAGGACCAAGTGAGCTGAGTACCAGCATTCATCTCTCTATTTCCTGACCATAGAGGCAAGTGTTCCTCTGCCTCGTGCTCCTGCCACCATCTCTTTCCCATCATGATAGACTCACAGCTGAAACTATGAACTAAAACAAACCTTACATTGCTTTTGTCATGAATTTATCATGACAATGGGAAAAGTAACCAATGTACTGGGGAATAATGTAACTCCAAATCAATTAGGAGCTGGAAGGGCTGAGAACTTGGAATCCTTGGATTTCTCTCTGCAATGACCAGGAAGTTCTGGGAGCTCCAATGATGACGCTAATGATGATGATGATGGTGGTGGTGGTGGTAGTGTTGTGGTGATGATGATGCCGATGGTGGTGGGGATGGTGATGAGGATAATGATGCCACTTAGAATTCAGCCTTCTATAATGGAGTCTAAAACCTCCAGTTCCTTCTTGAAGATTCTGGCATTCACTGGCCTTCTCTGGGCCCTCACAGATGGTGGAGAAGTCAAGCCATTAAATACCTGTCTCTACCTTGCATTTACTTTCCTGCATTTGAGATGTAGCTGCATCTGGGCAGAGGTCAAAATCACACTTGCCTGCTACATGCATGCACATGGAGAGTTGAGGCTACACAAGCACCCAGTGGGGAGAAACCCAGTAGTGCACAATCTCCTAAGGAGAGAAACCCAGCAGTGCACCATTTCCTAAGGGGAGATTCTAAGGGACTGTGTTCAATAAGAGGGGTCTCTTATTCGTCTGCCCAGAGGGTTATCTTCCTCGCTTTGCACAAAGGTGTCCAATGGTCTAGAGATGTGCTGGGGGTTTGTACCAGCAAACCCCGGCCAGTGATGATTGGGGATGAGTAAGTGCGCCGTTTTGCCAGCCCACGACGCCCCCAGTACCGGGGACAATCAGACGCAACGGGGAGCCTAGTCAAGCAGGGACTCATTTGTTGCAAGTGTTACAGAGCTTATAAAGGCACCTGGAAATCCCCCCTCCCCACCTGAGGGTGTATCTTAAGGATGGTCACGCGCTGATCATGCACTCCTCAGCAGTGCAGAAGTATTCTTCAGACTTTCAAAGCAAGTCAGGCCATGCCCCAGTAACTTCCTCTCAGACTTCTGCAAGGTGGGGCCTTTAGGTCCCCACAGAGATGGCCCTTGGGAGCATGTACAAGGTCACACATTCTGAAATCCACGCGAGAGTGGAAAGCCAGGTTACCTTCCACCATGTGGTCTGCAATGCCTTCTTTTTCCCAGTACTCAGTTCCTGCTGGGAGAGAGGAGTAAGGGGGTGTGTGGGGGGGAGGAGGAGGAGGAGGAGGAGGAGGATTTTTTGAGGAGGAGGAGGAGGAGGATCAAGGGAGTAGGTAGGGATGCTCTTGCCTTCTCTTGGAGCACCCGTGGCATCCCTATTCCTAACATTCCAGTCACCCTTGTTCTCCTTTCCCTTCTGCCTCCAGTAATGAAGGGAACAAGGGACTCTGGTCAGCTTCCCCTTGCAAGAGGTTCATTCTTCCATTCTTTCTTTCTTTCTTTTTTTCTTCTACTTTCTGTCTGGGTTCTAAAAATAGTTCCAATTAGAGAAGTCTGCCCATCATCCCTGGACTTTCTTTTTCTCATCTTCATTTAAATTCCGTTGGTTTTATCTCCTTGTAATTTCTGGCTGAGATGGAGGAGCCTCTGCAGATGGTAATGAAGTATGTGTGGTGGATATGTGACTCTGCGTGCGTGCATGTGCATGCATGGATTTCTGTGTGTGCATGTACACATGTTAGTAGATGCATTGGTGAATGTATGTTCCCGTGTGCCTGTGCATATCAGTGTAAGTATGTTTAGGTGTCCTGTGGTTAGTGTACATATGCTTGCTCTATGTATGTATTTGTGTATTCCTACGTGTGTGTGCACATTCTTGTTTCATGGGTGTAGTGTGCACATGTAAATTATGTTTTGGAGTACACTTACCAATGTGTGCAGGGAATTTTGAGAACAGGAAAAGACAGAAGGCTAGGTCTTAACACTTCTGCACCAGCTGACCCTCCCAGCATCCCTGAACATACAGGGCCCCTGCTCCTGGGTGTGGGTGACTGCATCAGATTTGCTCTCTAATCTTCCCTGCTGATTTCCACTATCAGGGCCTGACTGCTGACCACAGCAACAGCCTCTTGCACTCCAGCTTTCTGTTGAGTACAGCTATTTGTTGACAGGAGGGAAGATCAAGGTGTTTACACCCTGCTTCTCTCACACAGTGCACTGTGGCTGTCACGCTCCTTGACACTAGTCCTTTGGAGATACCCCTCTTTACTATCTGTTGTTTCTCGGCTCTGATCACTGTCCCTTCCCTCTATGCCTCTGGGACTTTGCATTTACCCTTTCTCCCATGCCCCACCCTTATGCTTGTGAAAATTCTTGGTTTATCCTCTTCTGGTAATATGAATCAGAGCATGCCATGTGTTTTCTGCTGGCATCCAGATTGATGCAGAGATGCACACATAGTAATTTTATCTCTATTTCTTGTGAAAAATGTTCTCTTTTGGACCACCTTCAGATTGAATAACGATTAAGACTGTTGTTCCAAAATAGCTCCTTCCAAGTCTTAAGTAGATGTTCTAGTTTGTTTATTGTTGTTGTTATAAAACACCATAACCACAAGCAACTTGGGAGGGAAGCATTGATTTCAACTTATAGGTTAAGGGAAGCCAAACAGGAACTCAAGGCAGGAACTCAAGGAGCGAACATGGAGCAACGTTGCTCACTGGCTTGCTTCCAGGTTCACATTCAGCTACCTTTCTTACAGCCAACGCCCACCTGTCCAGGTTTGGCACTGCCCACAGTGGGCAGGCCTTTTCACATCAATCAACCATCAAGACATGCCCAGAGGACAATCTAATGGTGGAAATCTGTCAGTTGAGCTTCTCCCTTCCCTGGTGAATTTAGGTTTGCATTAAGTTGAAAGCTGAAGCTAACTGCAACAGTAGACAAGTCCATTTCACTCCACCTTGAGAGTCAAAGAGACGCCAAGCAGGGGCCTCTCCAGGATGCTTATTTTTTTTTTAGTTATTATTTTTATTTTGTGTGTATGAGTGTTATGCCTGCATGTATGTAAGTGCACCTGTATCACACAGTACCCACAGAGGACAGAAGAGGGTGTCAGATCCCCTGGAATTGGAGTTATAGACAGTTGTTAGGTGCCATATGGGTGGGATTTGAACCATGATCTTCTGCTAAAGGCCTTAAGGACAAAGACCAGCTTCCAGGAGTGGCAGCTGGGCCTCAGGGCTGCAACATGGATACTTTCCCTGGTTTCCAGCCTGCTGCTGTCCTAAGCAATGTGGGTTTGGCTGAGCATCTGGTCTTACCTGAATCTCCAGGAGGCTGAATAGCCTCCATGGGAGGACAAACTCTTCTGATTTGTGCTTTCCTCTTCATTCTAGACCAAAGGAACTCAGTGTAATTTTTTAACATCTCCATTTGATTTCTAACGCATCTCAAGTGATAGAAATCTGCCAGCCCTCTTTAGGCAGCATAGGAACCCACTGACTCCTGATCAGAAAGTAAATGAGGGACAGTTGAGGAAGAAGGCTTATGAATGGTTCATCCATCTCTGCAGCCTGAGGGAGCCAGGGAGATTTGCGGGACAGGGAAGGCTTTGGGGCTTCTAATGTTTAGCGAGAGTGAACAAAGTTGGGAAGGACTTTATTCCTGGTGGTGACTTGCTTTGAGAAGCTTGCGCTTTACTCTTGGGCTCCATCCTCTGCCTGGCTCTCTCCTTCCTGCCCAGTGTACACTCCTCAAAGAACCAAAGCGAGGATCCAGTTAGCTGGAGACACAGCTTTAGAGTTAGTGGAGGCTAAGAAAGATCTGTAGGGAAGATATTTCTTTCAGTCTAATAAAATCAACCTGAACTTGATCAGTTCCTCTCTAGGAGCTCACAGATCTCAACCAAGCACCTAGAACGGTGTGAGGTACACAGTTAGTGCTCAGTGAATGTTTGCTGAATGGATGCTCAAGGTTTGGTGAGGAGAGCTGGGGAAGCTGGGGATCGGAGACCAGCCACTTGGTCCCCATGTGTATTTTGGCCTGGTCTCCATTTCTCACTTCTTGGGGAATGAGGAGCTTGACTTGGGAGTGACTGCACATGCTTGATCTACCATAGTCTCCTTTCTTCCCCTCCCCTGGGAAGAGGGTAAAACACTGCTATTACATATGATTTCAAAAAATCTTTTTGCAGCTATACTGTACTGTGTTGGTAAATGTTCAATGAAATGCATGAAGGAAAGGATGAATGGACAGGAAGTGACCTTGTCAATCCTACGGTCCAGGAGTTTCAAAAGATTCTTTTTCAAGCAGTGGAATCTTATCAAACAAAAGCTTTATGGAAAACCCAGTATATGAAACTGACAAAACCATGTGTTCCCTGATCCAGATGGATAGGAGGAGGTGTGATCCTGGGGCATTCCCAGCTCTGAGCCTCTTTCCACAGACCCCTCCCTCTAAATATTTAACAAATGGATCTGGGGTCACGGAGGCGTGATTTGCAACATTTTCAGATTGCTGTAGTGTGAATACTCCCATCGATTTCGAGCTGTGGATGAGCTGTGTTTGAAAGAGGAGTTGGGACTATTGCTCAGAATAATGTGCATCTTAATACTACGCTGTCACCGTAAACCTACAATTGATGGAAAAAACCCTTCATGAACATAGATAAGAGCACAACACAATAAAATAGTTGAATGATAAATTCTAAACACGCATGCCTCTATTTTAAAATATAATTTATTTAATTTCTCCATCATTTACTTTTTGCTAATGGTTTCAGATAATAACTGGGGAGCCTGATTGCTGTAATGTTAACAGTAGCCTTTCAGATACCAGCACCAGCTTCTCCAGCATGCAACTGTTGCTAGGGTACCTCTTTTGAAACCTAGGGTACCGAAGAACACGATTTGAACAATGAGTCTCTAATTCCTGATTTTATAGGGTAAGAGAACTGAGGAGCCTTTCTCAGGGCTGTAGAGCTGGAGTGCACTTTGGCTTAGAGGTAGACACATTCTTTCTTCCCATGTGGTATAGAATGTGTCCTCCTCTTTCTCAGAGACATACAACTAACCTACATGCCACAGCTCCCTCTGTGTCTAGGTGAAGCACATGACTGTCCTCTGGAAAATGGAATCTGGATGTAAGTGGTGTGGCCACTTCCAGACCTTGTAGTCATTATACATTCAATGTGATTGTCTATGGTCTCTACCCCCATTCCCAACTATGTGGCAGAAAGCAAATGTCTATGGGACACTAGAAGTTGGAGGAGTCTCACACTAGAAGGAGACTATCTATTTGAGTTATTGGACAAGCACCAACTAGGACAAGTGTCTCAGCAGAAATGCCCATACTGGAATTTTTAATGAGAAATACATTTTATTGTATTAAGTCACAGGGGTTTGGGGGGTAGTTGTTGTAGCAGCTATGATTACTTTGACTGATTAATACATTTTGGAAGTAAACAATATAAAATAGTACTGCTTATCCATAGGGGATAATATTTTAAGGGGAAATAAATAAAAGAGTGGCGGGGAAGGCATGCTGCAGGGAGTAGGTCATCCAGAGGATGGAAAGGTCTGGAGAACTGTCATGGCAGAAAGCAGAAAAGTGATCTGGCCAACTAAGTATGCAGGGTCCTGGCCATGGCATGACTGACTGTGGATGTGAATAATGATGATGATTAACACTGGTGACTGTGTTAACAGGCAACAACATGAGCCAACTCAATCTGGGAAAAGGAACTTTATACAAGAACAGCTTATGGAGTCTAAGGTCAGACCCTAGCTTCTGAATGTTCTGGAGTCAGAATCTGGGATTCAAAGGGCTCCTGTTGATATCTATTTTTTTCTCTATCTCCATTTCTGTTTGTGACTGACCACCTATGTCTGTGAAATATGACCATCTCCCAACTCCTGGATTCACTGTTACAAGCTTAGCCACAGAGACCAAGATGGCTCTCTCTTTGTCCTAACTGCACACAGACCGAATTTGCTCTTGCATTGTAATATGAAAGTCCAAGGGGAAGACCTTACTGTCTCTTCCCTAGTTAGGTGTCTACTCTTGTCTATTCTGCTATGAGTAGAGGTGAGGTATATAGAACAAACATGGCTGCCAGGTTCCTTTGCTTTGGACAGATGGAAGTAGTTCTCTGGGAAAGAAAGGTAGTTGTTGACTCAAGGGCTCCTGAATATCTGAGAAAAAGAACCTATGGGACCCAGCTAAGAGGCATGGCTATACATGCATGTTTCCTCTTTCACTCAACTAATTAGGCAACTCCAGTTTCCTGAGAAGAAGGAAGGGACAGGCAGGGGAGAAGGCCAGAATGTTACCTTGGGAATCTTTTTCCATCCAGAGGGAACTTCTATAAGGGAGACAGGTAGGTTCTGCCTGCTAACAATGTATTGAAAGTGCCAGCTCAGTGTGTGAATCATCAGTGTGTGTCGGGTCCTTTCCCCTTCTCCTTCCTTCACTTTCCTGGTCTTTCTTCCTGTCTTGTGTTTTCTTGTCTCTGACGATTGCACAGTGCCACATGGAACCATGTTAGAGCCAGAGGCAAAAAGAAAAAAAAAAAAAAAAAAAAAAAAAAGTGTAATACCAGTCCTGCCTTGAATTTATTCTTCATGAATTACTTTAGCTAGTTTTGACTTTAAAAATATTGCATATTTTAACATACTCTTTAACTTGCTTACTATTTTGGCACCCTTTTAAATTTCCAAGTGTGAGGCAAGGGCCTTATCCTCTTGGCACTGGGACTGGCCCTGCTTGTCAGTGGCAGTTAAATAGTATTTGGAGATACAGTTCTTTCCTCAGCATCCGGCTTCTTCTGACTTTCGGGTTACGGTTTAATTTTAAGCAATTTTGAAAAATAAAAAAAATGTTTCTTCACTTAGACCTGTATACACAGATCATTACTAAAAGTTAACCAAGAAACTGAAAATTGATGTTGCTTCAGAGGAAGGAAGGCTCACCTTAAAATATATATATTTTAATTAATTAGCTAATTAGTGCTGGGGTTCAAATCCTGGGTCTCACATATGCTTGGCAGAATTCAGCCATAGAACTATATTGCCAGACTACACATACTTTAATTTTTTTTTAATTTTTAAGGAATAAAATTTCTCATTTACAAAACTGATACTTCACTATGGAAAAATTTGAAAACGGAGATAAAGCAGGGAACAGAAACAATATACATTCACAATCACACCATTCTGGCAAAACTTCATTTATTTTCTTCTAGCCATATATGTAGATTTTGCAAAGGTGGTCTATATTTGAAAAGTATTTTCTGGCCTTTTTCCATTTCACCCACAATTCTTTAACATAAATGGAGAATCAATTTATACATTAATATGTTTATGTTTATTATTTTTCTAGAATATTATTGTTTTTTTAAAAGAGTTATTTATTGTTTTTATTTTGTGTATATGAGTGTATGGCCTGTATATATGTAAGTGCACCTGTGTCGTGTAATGCCCAAGGAGGTCAGAAAAGGGCACTGGATCCCCTGGAACTGGAGGTTACAGGCGGTTGTTAACTGCAACGTGGGTGCTGGGAACTGAGCACTGGTCCTTTGTAAGAGCAGCTAGTACTCTTTAACAGCTGAGCCATCTCTCCAGCCCCCATTTATTTTTTTCTTTTTGAGACAGGGTCTCTCTATACCTCCAGCTGGCTTGGAACTCACTATGTAAACCAGGCTAGCCTTGATGTCACATAGATCCTTGTGCTTCTGTGTCCTGAGTGCTGGCTTAAAGGCATGGACCACCATGCCTGGCCTAGAACATTGATTTTAGTGGTTGCCTACCATTGCATCTTGCAGATATGTCATAATTTATTTCATCAGTCCTAATGACCAGATATTAACAGTGCTAAGATGTTCACCTATGCTGTGCCCTCTTCTGGCTGTGCCATTGCATTTCTAGAATGAATCCATAGTGTAGGATATGTTGGACCCAAGGGAGAACACACATATATACTCTCTCTCTTTCTCTCTCCCTTTCTCCCTAAGGCTCCTTGATACTCCAGGAAGGAAATAGCCACCTACTTTGTTTCTAAACATAGACATCATGGCCTCTGGGCCTGGGTAACACTTGCAGCTTTCTCCCTTTCTCTCTCTCTCTCTCTCTCTCTCTGTCTCTCTCTCTCTCTCTCTCTCTCTCTCTCTCTCTCTCTCTTTTTATACACTGCCAGGGCACCTTTTAAAAGCCTATACCAGTTTACAGTCACACAATATGTCTGGGTCTTAATGCTATTTTTAAAACTTAATTATTGGTGGGCTGTGCAGAAAATGAGGTAGATATAGTCAAACTCACATAGTCAGCAAACGACTATAATGTTCTCATCTTACAGTGAAATCAGTCCCTGGCCTGTCATGTTGGAGACACCATAGAGGAGCATCTCTAAACTAAAGTTTGGGTCATGAAGCCAGGAATTCAGAAGTGAAGTCGCAAAGATGACAGTGATGTCTTTTATCGCCCTTGGGTGGTACAGCATTGAGTGCTGATTGAGTAGACAGAGTCCTGTCTTAGTTACTGTTCCTGTTGCTGTGATGAAATACCCCAACAAAAGTAAGGTAAAGGATCAGAAAGGATTCATTTTGGCTCACAGTTCAAGGATACAGTCCATCATGGTGGGGAAAGTAATGGCAGAAGGAGATTGGGGCAGCAAGTGAAGGTGTCTGTGCTATCAGGAAGCCGAGGATGGTGAATGTCCTGCTCAGCGAACTTTCTCCTTTTCATGCAGTCCAGGACACAGCCCCAAGGAAAGGTGCCGGTGATTCTAGATCTTAACCCTCTGACAAACATTATCCATCACAAGCCCCTTTCCATTTACCCCACGTCTTATCACCTATTAAGCTCAGTCTAGATTTCTGTCCTTCCCATCTCTTTTTGACATTCAAATTCCTTGGCATCCCTAAGGAAGATCTAGAAAATGCAAATCACCTAATAGTAAGTTTTTCTTTATATGGGGGTTGAAAAAGGCATTCTTCCCAGAATTGTGATTTGCTACTTTCTCAAGTCTCAGATGGGCACATCCCAGGAACAATCATCACCTTTATTACGAGAAGAACCTGTTGGGAAAGAATGCTTTCAGACTCTCAAGGCTTCCTTCTTATAGACACCTAGGATTCAGCTTGTGTCCCCGTCTCCTGTTCTTTGCCCTCACGGTGAATTCTACGTCTTGATGTCTTCTTTCTCTGAGTAGAGAATAATTTTTAGAACTCTAATCATCTCAATTTGGGGATTAAAGGAAACAAGGCCAAGAGGTTTCACATTGTGCATTTTAAGTAGGGAGATATTTTCTGTAGACATTCCCCCTTGAGAGAAGATATACGTAAAGGTTTAAACAAGGGTGCCAGAGGCATTGTGATAATCTTATTCGTCAACTTGATTGGCTTGTGAAATACCTAGGACACTAGTAAAGCATGGAGCCAATCAGAGCACAAGGGCTCTGACCTGATGAATTGATTACGCCATTGATGGATTTATAATATGATATGTGGGGAGGTGTTGAAAGGTAGGAGATGGGGCCTTGTTTCAGGAAATGGGTCACTAGGGGTGTGCTCTTCGGGGCCATATTATGTCCTGTCCTTTCCCGATGTCCTCTTTTCTATGCTTCAGGACAACTGTCCTGGGGTGCTTTGTTGTGTCACACTCTCCCCACTATCTTGGATTGACACCTCTGAAGCTGTAAGCCAAAATAAATCCCCCCTTCAAGGTATGTCAGCTGTTTTATCACGGTAACAAGAAAAGTAACTACTACAGGCATTATGAGGTCAAAACAATTTTGTGTGGTCCACATAACCCAGCACAAGAATGTTTTGGTTTATTGAGCATCACCGAACATAAAATAATAGCTGGAGTTTCGAGAAGGCACTTAAAAAAGGCCCTAGACACTAGTCACACAGTCAGGTTGCTTGACTCATTCTGGTGGCACACTCATCCTTGCAGAACAACAACCCTGGATCCAGTGCTTCTCCCCTCGCTCCCCCCAATTTCTTGCCCCAAGTCTGTTGCAATCCTGGATCTAGGAAAGTCCTTTTATCCAGGGTCCGGAAGGGACCGGAGGCTGGGAGATGGATGCCTCTTCCATCTTTTCCTTCTGTTCATACACAACTACAATAAATAGACTTCTTTTATTTTTTAATTGCTTCATGTTGCAGAGTGTTCGACTTAGATAAACCATTTAAGTGGACCAAGGAGAATAGAAACAGGCTGGGGATGATTGACGTTAGTTCCCTGGTGTCATTTTCCAGCAGCCTCTGATTGTTCCTGGAGGAGGCTATGTCTTTCTGATTTCTTATTACCTCACTGTTTCTGAAACACATACTTAACTCCCACTTTAAGGGATTTTGAAATCATCAGTTAATAGAAAGCAAGAAAGAGATGGGTAATAAAATCAACAAACAAAAGCCAGGTATAAAATGTGGGCAATTTCCTGGACGTTCTCATGTGATCTACATAGAAATGTAAACAGGCCACCCTGTTGTTGCTTAGACTCTCTAGATAGAGGCTCAAAAGGGAGCTCTATTTTCTTTTATTGCTAAATCCTCTGGGTGGGGCTCTGTTGTGCTCCCTTTCCCTAGGTCAGGAGTCCCTTCCCTTACTCCCAAAGCGCTAAAGATCCATGGCAGATGGTATCAAGAGTATGCTTTCCTCAAACATAAACTAAGCAATGGAGTGGGATCCTTTCTTAGTATTTGCAAAGCATTAAAGTAATGGATAGAATTTTCTCTACTTTAAACTTTATCCTCTTAAGCCTTTGACACCAGCTTCTCCACTTATCTAAACTAGAATCTAGTTTTAGATGGTGTCTGATTCTGCAAAAGTTTTATGTTGAGCTATATTGCATTTCATATGCTCATATTTCATGAGGCTCCATGAAGAGTGCTACAAGTGGGAGTTGTATAGCCACAACGGACACATTTGAGCAAGCACAAGACCTGGAATAGATCATGTACAGGGCTCTTAGTTCAAGTGAAGTGCTTATATCTTAGAAAGCTGGTAGGTCTGTGTCAAGGAAGGTATTTATCCACATCTCACACTTCCCTCTAAACAAAGCATAAGTGAGCATCCGCAGAAGGAGGCGCTACTCCGCACCCCTTCCCTTTGCTTCTTGACCTTCTCAGATCTAGCCATGTTTCCTTTTGTCTTTCCTTGAACCTGCTGGTTCCTATGAGCACACTCTGGACTTGCAGTCTTCGGGAACCTGGATTTCAAATGTCTTATTTTCTAACTTTCCTATTGCTCTGCCTTTCTTGTACACGCTCCTCCTCTTAAAACCCCTTGGGTTCATGGAGACCCTTTGCTATGATTTGAATATGACTGTCTCCTTGAACTCATGGCTAAATCCCTGAAATCTTATGTTGGTAGAAATTTAGTCTCACTATGGTATTTAGAAATGGGGCCTTTTGGAAGTGATTAGATAAATTCATTAGAGTGGATCTCCCATGATTAAAACCTTTAGAAGAGAAAGCAAGATCCATACTGAGAGAGAGAGCGATACCTGTATGTTCCTGGCATGATGTGCAAAGCTGCTTAGATTTCCAGCCTCCAAAGCTGTCAGCTAAATAAACCCATTTTCTTGGGAAGGTAGCATGCCTTAGATATCTTGTTATAGTGATGAAAAGCTGAATAATACAATCATCTTTTGGCACTGCTCATTTCCTACGAACACCTGCTTATCTTAATTCCTTCTCTAGCCTAAATGCTACCATCTACCGCAATGCTACCTTCACAAATACCTTCTTTGTCTTCCATACCCAAACTTGTTTTGCAAACTCCTCTGTTGGACCTCTCCATGTGGCTTTTCTTCTCTGTGTTGCTCCTGAGCAGCTAAACAGCAAGGGGTGAAAGTCACAGAATAATTTATTCTTTAATTAATTATGGTGACGATACATTTCAGTGGTTCTTTCACTGCTTCCGGGCAACTCTATGTTGTCTTTCCAGTGCATTTGCCCTTCAATTCCCAAAACAATCTTTCTATACCTTCTCCTCTCTCTTTAAACTCTCCAGCCCCTTATTTCACACTCATTTTCAGTTGATGACCTCAGTCTTTTTCAAAGAAACAGAATCTAGCTAGTGCTCACTCTCTTCTAAAACTGAAATCTACTGGCACTGGCAACAATTCCTTCCTTCCTCCCTCCCTCCCTTCCTTCCTTCCTTCCTCCCTCCCTCTTTTTCCCTCCCTTCCTTTCTCGGTCCGCTCTTCTACCTTTCCTTCCTTTCCTTTCATTCCTTTATCATCTATTTATTTTTTATTTTAACATAGTGTGGGATGCCTTCCTTCCTTCCTTCCTTCCTTCCTTCCTTCCTCCCTTCCTTCAAAAGCATCTCTTCTGTATGAAAGGACACTTCTTACTCCAATGCTCTGATTATAACTCCCTTCACATTCTCAAAGATTGTATTTCTTTGCTATGTCCTGTTCTAGGCGTATGCTTTTTTCTTTCACTGTAACCAAACACTTGGAGAAAAATAACTTAAAGAAGGATCTATTCTGGCTTACGGTTTGAGGAGACACAGTCAAGGAAGGGGAGGCAGCAGCTAATCATATTATTTTAATGGGGCGGGGAGAGAGAGAAAGAGAGGATGGGAGAGAGATCAAGGAATGCCAGTGTTCAGCTGACTTTTTCCTTTCCCCTTTTATCCACCTCAGGACCCTAAGCTCTGGGATGGCACCACCCACATTCAGGGTGAATCTTCCCTCCTCAGTTAAACCTCTCTGGAAACATCCTCACAGACCATCCAGAGCTATGTCTCCTAGGTGATTCTAAATCTAGTCAACTTGACAATTGATATTACCCTTTACACTGAGTATCCTTAACTTTTTCCACTCTATAGAATCATTTGCATGAGGCAAACATCCTCTGACATCTTCCAACTTACAAAGCATTCTCAGTGATAACTTTCCTTTAACCCATGCAGTCCATCTATGTCTACACTGGCAAGTAGGGGAAGGACTTGCTTTATTCTCCAATCTCACATCTACTCCTCAGCAGGCAGATCTCTGTGAGTTCAAGGCCAGCCTGGTCTACATAGTGAGTTCCAGGACAGCTGGGGCTACAGGGACACCCTGTCTCAAAAAAAAAAAAGATTAAAAAAAAATTCCGTGTAATTTCTTACCATTGTAAATTCACATCTCTAGCACAGCCCTGTTTCTTGAAGACCTTACATATCTAAATAGTTACTTTCCATCTCTTCCCAAATGTCCCACTGACATCTATGAGTACTTCCAACCGAGTCTGCTTCAATTCCACCTCCTCACTCAAAACCGCCCTTGCCTTGTCTGCTCCATCTCAGTAAACATCACTTCTACCCATCCGACTACCTGCATTAGAATTCTGGAGTTGTTCTTTCTTTCTTTCCTTTCTCTAACCCTAACCTATCCAGTGCAATAGCAAACTGTCAACTGCACCTCCTAAACAGATTCTGTGCTTACTAGCCTCTTTCCACCGCCTTCTCTAATCTTTACTCTTGTCACTTCCCAATAGAATAATTGAAATGCCCATCAAGCAGGCTTTCTTTTCCAATTTTGCCCCTGCATTCTCCAAACAGCAGTACAGACAGCATTTTAAAAGTTAAGGTAATGGATAGAATTTTCTCTGCTTTAAATTTTATCCTCTTAAGCCTTTGACACCAGTTTCTCCACTTATCTAAACTAGAATCTAGTTTTTAATGGTGTCTGATTCTGCAAAAGTTTTATGTTGAGCTACATTGCATTCATATATTTGTATTTCATGAGGCTCCATGAAGAGTGCTACAAGTGGGAGTTGTATAGCCACAAAGGACACATTTGAGCAAAACTGGAATAGATCATGTCACATACTGGCATATACTATATTACGTCATGTCACATACTGGCATATACTATATTACGTCATGTCACATACTGGCATATACTATATTACATCATGTCACATACTGGCATCACTGCACTCCTCATGGTGTAACCAAATCTTATTGCTTCATTCTGCTAACACGATGCTCTGTGAGCGGCACTTACTAGTGAGGTCCACTAGATGTTATAATCCCATTCTGTTCTGGTGACTCTTCATTTAAATATATCATACAGGGCTGGATGTAGGGTTTCATGACTGTAATTTCAGCACTAAGGAGGGAGGCAGGAAGATCTTGAGTTTGAGGGCTTTCTTGGCTACATGGTTCCAGACCAGTTCGAGCTATGGAGAGATGCACTGTGTCAAATAAAGAAAAGCAAATATAAAACCAAACAGAATGCCTCCATAGATTCTCCCGTCTTTCAGTGATCATCTGGAGCAGATGATACCTGAATGATGTCAAGCAGTTTCTTCACACTTGGCTTCTCACCTTCCCAATGTACTTGTGCTTGTTTTACCACTGTGCTCCAATACCTGTGGAAAAGCAACTTGAGGATGCAGTTCATCATGGTAGGGGGAGACATGGTGACAGAAAGGTGAAGTGGCTGGTTGCAGTTCATCTGTAGTCAGGAAGCAGAGAAAAATGGATGTTGGCACACATAAGCCTTTACCCCGTTTTGTTCAGCCTGGACCCCCAGATTATATGGGATCACATTTAGGATCAGTCTTTCCAACCTCAGTTAACCCCCTCTAGTCATGTCCTCACAGATACACCAAGAGGGGTCTCCTAGGTGATGCTGAATCCAGTTAAACTAACAATGAAGATTAACCATCTCACACCTCCTCATAGATGTCATCTTAACTATCTTTCTAAAGAACACATCCTCTTTCCCCCATGATTGACCTTTAATCCTTTGTATCTTTGCGTCATTATGCTTAGCATAATGCAGAGGACCTTTTAAGTTTTCCTGTTGTTTTCTTATTTTCTATTATCTTTACTAGAATTAAAATTCTGTGAAGCCAAGGAGCCATGCCATCTGCATTTTTCATCCTGTTCCTATGCTTGGCACGGTGCTTGACTTTCAGGAACAATTGTAGACCGGATTGATGAATAAATAATAAATGTTAATGAAGGTGCACACGGCATGCAGCTCATTCAGTACATTTAGTGGATCTCAGCTCACCTGCAGATCTGAGCCTCTTTGTTTGTGGGACACAGGAAGGTGACCCACATGGAAAAAATACTTCTCATATAAGATTAGTGTATTCTTTTTAAAAAATATTTTTTATTTTATTGTGTATGAGTGTATTGCCTGCAAGTATGTAAGTGTACCCATGTTGTGTAATCCCTATGGAGGTCAGAAGAGGGTGTTGGATTCCCCTGGAACTAGAGTTACAGACAGTTATTAGCTGGCATGTGAGTGTTGGGGATTGAACTCAGATCCTCTGCAAGAGCAGCCAGTGCCCTTAACCACTGAGCAAACTTTCCAACCCCAAGATTAGTATATTCTCAAAGCAGCCAGTTGAGGTTCTTAATTTTAGGATTTGTCTTGCTTCCTCTAAATGTAGTAGTCACTGTAGAGTAGATAACATGGCTTATTTGAGAAGCAAAAGCTATGAAGTTCTGGGTTAAACCCTAAGTTACATCACTATTTGAGTTCTGTAACTTTGGGTAAACTATAGCCCTCTCTGACCTGTCATTTTTCTCTGATTTCTGTCTCTCTCTGTCTTTGTCTCTGTCTCTGTCTCTGTCTCTCTCTGTCTCTCTCTCTCTCTCTCTCTCTCTCTCTCACACACACACACACTTAAAAAGAAAAACAATAATAATACAGTTATATTTTAAAGTCCCTCTATTCCACAGCATACATCCTAGATCCAAGGGTGTAGCAGGTATTCATTATCTGGCAATTTATATGAATTCACACTAGGAATTAAGAAGGACAGAGTTAAGAGGGAAGGGCTTTGAACAGCCAGGCCAGAGATACCACTCAGTATGGCTGGAGCCAGTGCCCAGGTCTCCCGAGTGCTAGCTGAGAATGACATTGTGATGCAATGTTGCCATCTGCAAAGGTACAGGGCTGCATTAGTAGTTATCCTGGGATGGATATGGCCTGCAGGCTTGGGTGGGATATGTCTGGGCCATAATAGAAAGGTGAAAGTTATTTTTTAACCTTAATATAAAGACATTTGAACATTTAGGGCATTCTAAAGGTAGTGTGTGCTGCCCCATAAAGTTACTAGCTCCCTAGCCTTGAAAGAGCTCAAATCTAGTAAGTTTCCCTAACTGCAAGGAAAACCGTGGAGCAAAACTTTAAACCAGGTAGGAAGTTGCATCAGATGTCATCAGAGGTCCCCTTCAACCCATTCACTAGGCTAAGTTCCAGACAGGCAAAATGGAAAGTGACTCCATCAGAGCCCGCCACTGTCTCCTATTCAGCACAGCTCCCACACCAGGCCTTCACATGGTCAGAGGCTCCAGTTGCAGGGGTCTGGAAAACTGGAAGATGCCATACATTTTTTTTTTAAGTTTTCAAGAACATCCAGAGCAATAGACTATGTCAGTTATTCCCGGCTAGGGCCTGGAAGAAGTTCTAGCCGCTCAAGGCCTCTACTGTCCTAACTGCCATTCCCTGGAGGGCCAGTGGTAGCCTGGAATCTATTAAATATATCTACGTTATGTCTCCACTTTGTCTTAAAATCACCACAAGGTTAAGCCCTTGGGCAATGGAGCATTCTCTCTGTCTCTGTCTGTCTTTCTCTCCCTCCCTCCCTCCCTCCCTTCCTCCATCCATCTCTTCCTCCCTCTCTCCCTCCCTCTCTGTTTCTTTTCTTTCAGGCAGGGTCTTGCATAGCCCAGACTGACTACAACTCCCTAGGTAGCTAAGGAGGACCTTGAACTTCTGTTCCTCCTGTGTCTATCTTCCGAGTGCTGGGATAACAGTTGTGCAAGACCATATCCCATTTATATGGTGCTGGGACTGAACCTAGGGATTCACACATGTCTAGGCAAGCACTCTACCCTGGAACCTCTTCCTAGGCTTCCTGTTCTTTCTTCTTCTCAGTGTGCACACTTGACTTGGCAGTGGCCTCAGCCTGGGGCTACTCAGAGGTGTTCTCAATGCTGAGCACTGAAAAGGGAGCTGCAGAGAAGGTTACCAACAAAGGGAAGAAGAACAGTGGGCAGCTACTCACAGGGAATTGGAGCCTGACAAATGGAGAAACATTGTATAAGATCAGCGACAGAGGAGACATAGACACTTGACCTGGTTTAGAATTATTGCTAACCCATCAGGCTCTTGCAAATTGAGACCATAATTCAGATGGCTCATATCATCACCGCATCCCCATTTCCATTAAGCCCTGCTGTCCATCTCCCCTGGGCCAGCTTCTGTCCAGAAGCTAATTGAAAGGGTCAAGATAGCACTAAATTAATAAGATCAGCCCCCAACCCAGAGGCTGTGGTCAACCTTAAATGGCCTGGTATGTCCCCCTCAGCCTCAGGTGCTGCCTTGACAGAATAATGTTCGTGGACAGAGCATGGCAGGGTGTTGCAGCATGGTCATAAGACTGGGGACCATAAGAAGTGACTTTAAACTATCAACTCTGCACCTTTCTAGCTCTGCGACTTTGGGCAAGCTATATAAACTGCTGAAGCCTTGATGTCATCTATAAAATGAGAATGTTAGAAAACATACCTGTTATATCTACTTCAAACTACAGGATTAGGCTGATGCTCATGATGGGGAACAGGTGGTCTGAGATTTACATAATATGCTATGTGAGCATGAGTGCCAGTGAGTGTTCTCAGTGGTCCCCAGGGGCTCTGTGCCCAGTGACAAGCCAATAGGTATCTATCATCTGTCTGTATTTTCCTTATCTCAGGGTTAGGGAGTCTTTTCTGTCTCCACTGTTAGGAACTGTTGGGGACTCTTTTCATGTCCCTCAAATGAAAAGCTCAGAGGAAGATCATCAGGCACCTTTAGAGATGTAATGCATGCTTTGAGGTAAATGGAAAAGTACTCTTAAGAAGTACCAATATGACCAGCCATTCTCCACACAGTCATAAACATTACTTATCCTCACAAAGTAACCAAAAGAACCTTGAGGGATGTATCATCACTCTCATATTGCAAAGGAAAAGAGGAAGATACAAGGGAATTAAACAATGATGAGTCTGTAATCCTAGCTACTCTGCTCATGAGGTAGAGGCTGGGGCTCATGAGTTGGGGTCAGTCTGGGATACAGAGTAAGTTCAAGGCTAGGCAATAGCCTAGGCAATTTTGTGAGACTCTGTCTCAAAAAGAAGCTGTGGATATGGCTTGCTGGTAGAGTACTTGCCTAGTGTATGCAAGGCCTTAGGCTAGAGAGAGGGGGTGGGGGGAGAGTAATTTGCCTGTGGTCACCCATGTCACCCAGCAAACAGGTAGGGACCTAGATTAAATTTATTCCATCTGTCCTAAGCCCACCTCTTCCACTCTACCTACTATCTTTAAACTGTACTTTACTTTTAGCACTGCACTGGGCCAAAGCTCTGACAGGGGCCAAGGGTTTAATCCTTCAGGAAGTAGGTGGGATTTCCTATTGTAGGGTCAGGGAAGTGGGCAAAGGACAGACTAAGGACCCCATCCCTCCTCCCACCTCCAGGGAAGCAGAGCAGGAGGAAAGCTTTGGGGTTTCCTTAAAGCTTGAGTGTTAGTCCTAGGATGAGTCCTGTGCCTACTGTCCTGCCTCAGCTCCCTCTCTGTGCACATCCCCCTTACCCACACAGAATGTTGCACCTGGTCCTTACCCACAGAGGCCTTCAGAGGCCCAGGCAGCAGGAAATGTTCCCATTGTCCTCTGGAGAGTTTCATGAAACACAGGCCATCCCATGATTTGTGCTCCTCCCCTGGGCCATGAATATCATTTTTGTTCAATATTTTGAATATCTTTCTCTAAATTAAACTTAATGGGAGAGCAGCCAAGAGGGAGCCATTTCCTTAAATTGAAATAGAAATTAGCCAGGAGGGGAAAAATTGTCCCAAGAGGTCACAGGAAGCTATTGGAATCTTGCTCCCATGGGGAGCCATTTGAAGGATGACTGGGCCCGTCTGCTTGCTGCAAGAGCATCCAGATGTCAAGGGGAAAATGAAGTCAGTTGCCACAGAGACCCCTGCTCCCAGCTATTAGAAAAGTTCTAGAAGGTTGGCTTGGTTTTCCATGTTTTATCCAAGACATTTTTTTTTTTCAGATACACATTGTGGTCAGGTACTAAGATACCACAAAAGCATCCAAGGCTCCTGGGACATTCATCCCTACCCTGCATCACTGAGGAGATCTCTTTAACTCCTGTGCAGAGGGAAAGAATAAAAAAATCAGGAATGTCAGGGCTATGAAAAGGTTCTGTTGCTTTGGGATCAATATAACTCCCATCTCATCAGCTGTTTGGGGTAGTGTTCTAGGCTAAGTGAATCTCCCTGCCACCATCCAGAAAGGACATTGGGTGACCAGCTGATTTTGTCCGAGATACTTCAATGAGGGTGCTGTTGGGACTGGGGTTCTAGAGGCACAATCTGATGTGCAGATTACTCCAGCCTGGCCGCTGTTCTTCCAGGCCTCTCTTCTTTGCTTCCCTTGCTCATTGGATCCACCTGGAGTTCTGGTCCTAGCTTGTTTGTACGTCCTTTCTACATTCTCCACCTCCTTACATCCTTTCGCTCCCAGATTCCTTCATTTACTGACCAAGTGGGGCCTATCCCTCTGCATCCAAATATTTGCCACCTGAATGACCAGGCATGAGATGGGGGTGAGGGTCACTTCACTCTTCTGGTTGTTCAGCTGTGTGGCATCTGCTGGTCAGAGTTGAGCTGGCCCCGCTTGGACTTCTGGGCCTGGTCTCTGTAGCATCTGAGTCTGTTGCTGGCTGAAAGAAGGCTCTGGTATGTTTGTGTGTACCAGTTCAATCACTCAGTAACTAAGATTCCCAAGGATGCTCCAAAGGCAGCTGTGGAAAAGAAAAGGGGGAGAGGGACAGGGAGAGGGAGATGGAGAGGAAGAGGGAGACGGAGAGGGGGAGGGA
>NW_008337842.1:1883347-1884054 GCF_000622305.1 Nannospalax galili | reverse complement strand
CATAATTTCCTTCTGCTAGGTTGGCTTGGAGGAGGAGAGGTTTCTGGTTTCATGAAATCCTCCAGTTTGTAATCCTTTAATACAGACAGGTCTACATGTCACAACCATGCTGGTATTGTGAGCTCATCAAATCCTCTCAGATTGTTCACATCCTCTTGGTAGCTGGAAACCGATGCCTCTACAAAACTTCCTACAAGATGTTCCTCCTTACAGGGGACAACCCTATCCTGGGAGATGGCTTAATGGTTAAGAACAAGGAACAACTCTATAGTGTGATCTGGTAGAAACTTCATCCAACTATTTCTCCTGGGGTAGTTTTTAATGGAGAAGGGCTTGAAGCTGGCAGAGACTTCATTTTACTGTAAAGTTGGTCTAGGGCAAGCTCTTGAGGGAGTGTCTCTTCAATAGGGCACTGGCCAGAGCCTTTCCGAAAGCACAGATGGCATGGCATCTGATGACATAGTGTTCGCTAGGTGCTAGACATTCATATTTCAAATCCTTGCTAATAATAGCCTTGTCTTCTGTGTTTGAGTTTGAAACACAGGTAGCTGTCACCTGGTAGCTGTGGGCCTTGCACAGTATCTTAGCCTCTGTGAGCCTAGGTCTTCCATCTAGCACTGAGGGCACATAGCTCATGGGGAAATTGAGGTGGCCACATTTACACAGCTTCCTTGCAAGGTTATTATTTGCACTATTAGCACACATAA
>NW_008337842.1:1863990-1883123 GCF_000622305.1 Nannospalax galili | reverse complement strand
CATAATTTCCTTCTGCTAGGTTGGCTTGGAGGAGGAGAGGTTTCTGGTTTCATGAAATCCTCCAGTTTGTAATCCTTTAATACAGACAGGTCTACATGTCACAACCATGCTGGTATTGTGAGCTCATCAAATCCTCTCAGATTGTTCACATCCTCTTGGTAGCTGGAAACCGATGCCTCTACAAAACTTCCTACAAGATGTTCCTCCTTACAGGGGACAACCCTATCCTGGGAGATGGCTTAATGGTTAAGAACAAGGAACAACTCTATAGTGTGATCTGGTAGAAACTTCATCCAACTATTTCTCCTGGGGTAGTTTTTAATGGAGAAGGGCTTGAAGCTGGCAGAGACTTCATTTTACTGTAAAGTTGGTCTAGGGCAAGCTCTTGAGGGAGTGTCTCTTCAATAGGGCACTGGCCAGAGCCTTTCTGAAAGCACAGATGGCATGGCATCTGATGACATAGTGTTTGCTAGGTGCTAGACATTCATATTTAAAATCCTTGCTAATAATAGCCTTGTCTTCTGTGTTTGAGTTTGAAACACAGGTAGCTGTCACCTGGTAGCTGTGGGCCTTGCACAGTATCTTAGCCTCTGTGAGCCTAGGTCTTCCATCTAGCACTGAGGGCACATAGCTCATGGGGAAATTGAGGTGGCCACATTTACACAGCTTCCTTGCAAGGTTATTATTTGCACTATTAGCACACATAATCAAAGTTAATAAGTGGTAGCCTTTTCATAGGTTGTATTTTGTTTTTATTGTTCAATGAACACTACTTTGGGAGAAAACATCAAAGTGCTTTGCAAATTGGAATGACAAAAGATAATGTCTCTATTATTGATTTTATTATTGTTATCTTTGGTAACAACAGACTTCTCCCCTCCCTGTCAGTCTACTCTGACCCTTGGCCCCAGCAGAGAACCCCTTCTGATTCGGGCTTCATACTGTCTGATGACTAAGAAGAAAATTCCAGCCCTGCCACTGGGCAACCCCATGCTATTTCCTCCCATAACTGTCCTCAGTTGACCTTCAGCTCTTGTGATGGGATCTTACTCAGACAGGCCAAAGTGATTAGACACAACTGTAGGACACTTACTACCATAGGCAGACGTAGCTCTCGGCATAACTTTGCACCACTGTGAGAAGAGAATTCAAACGAATCAAACCAAGTGTGATGGCTAATCTTCACAGTGAACTTGATGGGATTTGGAATCACTATGCAAACAAATCTTTAGGCACGTCAGTAAAGGATTCATTAGATTAAGTTAGTTAATTGCTATGGGAAGAGCCACCCTAAACATCGGTAGCACCGTTTTATGGACTGGGGTCCTGGACTGAATACAAAGGAAAAACCAAGCTGAGTACAAGCTTTCCTTGCTTTCTGCTTCCTGACTGTGGATGTGAGGTGACTAGCCACCTCCTACCCCTGTGCCATGCGTTTCCTGCCATGAAGGACTGTGTCCCTTTTTACTGTGAGCCAAAATAAATCCTTTGCTTCTGTCAGGTATTTTGTCACAGTAAAGAGAGACCATACTACAGGGAAGTCCCACTCTCTTCCTGTTTCCTAAGAACCTGCCTAAGCCTGCTCTGAGGAATTCTGTGTCCTCATAACCATGTCTCGTTTTTTTGTCCTTCTGAAGCTTTTATGCACCAGCCCGGCACCTACTCATGACCACACACTAGAATGCTGTCTTCTCTCATCACACTGAGTTTGGTAGCCATTCTAATTTCTGCAAACCCCAGTGGAAGGCATGTGGTATAAAGGGAAAGGCTTAGGATTTAGTGCCAGAAAACTCAGCTCTGACACTTACTAGCAGAGCAATTTTGGGAAGAATCATATAACTTCATTGTGTCTCTGTTTCCTTCTTTTAGTAAAATGGGGATAATAGGGAAATTAGATATAGCCCTAAAACTGCATTGTGAATGACGAATGCCACATAAACTAGGGATGCATCTTATTTCCTGTCTCAGGTCTATGTCATCCTAGCTACTCAAAGAAAGGAAGAAAGGAGAAGAGCTAGCTTAGAAACTGGTAGTGCCAAGTGCTTTTTATATGTATCACTTCTTTAATAAATTTTTGTCTTTGTTGTGGGGATAAGGAAACACTGGCTTAGTTTCACTTTATTTGGTAGCATCATACAATTGTTGATCAAATAATTTAAATGAAAATCTGTCTGGTTCTAGAAGTAAGGCATTTCTGGTTACAGTGGGCTGACTAATGACCCTTCAAATATGTTGACAATCCCTGGGACTCATGAATGTTATCTAATATGGCAGAAAAGAACTTCGCAGATGTGATTAATTTATACATCTCAAGATGAGGAGGATATTACCCCTGGTTATCTGATTGGGCACATGGAGTCACAAGGATCCCTAGAAGAGCAGAGGTGAGGAGAGGACAGTAGAGGTGATTCAAAAAGACTCTGCTGCTGGTTTTGAAGATGGCAGAAGCAATCATGAGCCAAGGTGTAAGAAATGCAGCTCTAGGAACTTGAAAAAGAAATGGATTCTTCTCTGGAGTCCCAGCTGTGCTGACACCTTGACTTAAGCCCAGTGAATCTGATTTTTAGTTTCTGGTTTCCAAAAGTATAAAAAAGTAAATCTGTTGTTTTATGTCACCAAGTATGTAGTAACCTTTTTTTGTAGCAGTCATAGGAAAACAATACAGTATTCTATAATCTTATATCCCTAGTTTACCATTTTATATTCTCTTTGCTCCCTTAATGGACCAAGTTTTAGCCTTCCTAGACTCTCGCAGGCCCTGTTCAATGCTTCCTAGTCAACACAGTTGACTAACAATTACTTGACACACACCTTTGATGGGAAGAACCCGTGTAAGATGCTGTGAAAGATGCCAAGAAGGAAGTCCTCATGGAGCTTATGTGGCATCTGTGGTACAACCCTGAACCTTGGTGACTGCAAATAAAAATTTTATTACCCTCCACAGTTGAGGGTCAGGAATCCAAGGGTTGTTTGGCAAATGGCTCTAGTTCTGAATCTATCATGAAGCTACTAGCTAGGGCTGCCATTAGCTGGGCGTTTGACGGTGTTGAAAGATCTTTATTTTAATATGTGTGTGTATATGTGCATGCATGTACACATATGTGTGTGGGGGGAGAAGCCAATCGTGAATGTCATCCCCGGGAACAAGGATCTCTCATTTGCCTGGGGCTAATGAATTACTCTAGATTGTTTGGCTAGTGAGCCCCAGGACTCATCCTGTCTCTTCTTCCCCATCACTGGGATGATAAGCATGTGCCTCCATGCCAGTAATTATTACATGAGCTCTGGGCCTCAAATTCACTTCCTTGTGTTTGTAAGGCTAACACTTAACTGACTGAGCCATAACCCCAGCACCATGGAGGATCTACTTTAGAGACAGAAAACAAAATGTAAAAAGTAGGGTTTAGCATCAGAAAACCTAGTTATTAGATTTATTTCATTCTCAAGGAAGTGACTCAAGCCCCTGTTGGCAGATCTCAGGTCCTTGCTGTTTATTGACCAGTGATCTTGGGTACTTATGACATAAGCCTCCCAAGAGGCTGCTTGAGTGTTTTCAGATATGGCAGCAGGCATCTCCTATAGCAAAGAGGAGAGAGGAAAAAAGAAGGTACCATGCCACATGACCAAGTCATTGCCCCACATTCTAGTCATTAGATGCCAATCACTATATACAGACCTCAAAAGGAAGAGAAATAGACTCCACTTTCTAAGAGACGAGAGTTTGTCATATTTCAAACCAATGCAAGGAATTTGTAGGACAGGTGAGGGCCTGAACATCTTCTCACTGGGGGACAACAGAGAGTATCTCTAATGACAGGCAGTACAGAGCCCAACGGTCCTAGCGTTGGGACCAAGAAAACAAAGGCGTATACTCCAGGGGTCAGGGAACACCTTTGGGTAGGTTGTTAGAACAAACAGATACCACTTCTTTTAACAATAGTGAAAAGGCAAGCTGTGTACCACATCGACAACTTTGAAATATGGATGGACATAGAGAAGACTGAGGAGTGACAAAATCATTTGGCTAGAGATAGAAGCAGACTCTCCTAAGGAGAGCTGGAATCTGAGTGCAAACAAAAAGGTAGTACCCCACGCCTTGAGCCTGGAGGTTTCTCACAGAAGCTATGGTGACTGTGCGATGTGAGAAACTAGCATCTACTAAAAAATCTCAAATCAGAAGTTATGTCATTAGGAGGCAGAGGCACATGGGTCTAGTTCCCAGGACCTAAGCTAGATGTAAGAATGGAATGTGCCTGTATTTGAGAAAAATTAGGCTTGCAGATGAGGTTTTGGAAGTGGCACTAACTCCACAGAAAGTCTCTCTCTCTCTCTGTCTCTGTCTCTGTCTCTCTCTCCCCTCCCTCTCCTCTCTCTCTCTCTGTATATGCTAGTGGGGGAGTACCAATGTTGGGGGTAGGGTAATGCTGTGCACAGACTGAACCATAGAATGACCAGTAAGAAAGAACCAATGAGGACTGAATTAGCAAGCCAAGGTCAGCCACTGGGGCTGGAGCCTGTGAACTCCAAAGACAGGGACTGACATCAGGGAAGGAAGAATTCTGCAGATACCAAAGAACTGAAGGCAAAGTGACTGAGGGGCAAGTTCTTGGTAAAGGACAGATGTAACAATCAACTCTCTCCTCTTCAGTGAACTGAAGAAGTCAGCTCTTAGACTACTAAGCACAGTAATCTTCAATTGAATATTTCATGAATCAGGATGCACTAAGCCATTAAGTATATTATTTGAATGTCCTGACAGAAATTCCATGAGAAATTATGATCTTCTGCACCTGATAAAATTTCAAGTGTTTATAATACAAAGCTCTAAATAACAGCAGCTAAAACACATGAAGGTTTATTCTCTCACATAAAAAAAGCTAAGAGTGCCAGGTGTGGTGGCACGTGCCTTTAATCCCAGCACTTGGGAGGCAGAGGCAGGCAGATCTTTGTGAGTTCGAGGCCAGCCTGGCCTACATAGTGAGTTCCAGGACAGCTGGGGCTACAAGGAGACCCTGTTTCAAAAAGACAAGAAAAAAAAAAAAAAAAGCTAAGAGCAAGGTAGCCCAGGGCTGGTATAGTCTCCTCAGAGTCATCACGAGTTTATCAACTTTTATTCTTTTGGCTCCGTCGTGGTCCACTAATGACGTGGACATACTTGGACATACTACAATACAGGAAGGAAGACAGAGGGAACAACAGACTAAGCTCCCTGACAAACCAGCTCATTTTAAACATCCTCTCTGAAAGCTGCACACAATACTTTTTCCTTCCATCTCATAGGCCAGAAATCATTCAAATAGTCACATCTGGCTTGAAGGGGGCCAAGGACTTTGACTCTGCACATTTCTGTTCCAAGCAAAGTTACAGCTAGCCTCTAAGAATGAAAGACAAACTGGTCCTAGGGTGGCTCGCAGCCATCTTTCCCATAACCCTTCTTTGCTTATGGGACTTGGGAGGGCCAATAGGCTAAAAATCATGTGTGGCTATTAGGTAAGAGACTCCAAGACTCCGTGATAGAGTGTGAGTGAAGAGAACACATGAGAGTGTGTGGTGGTTGGAATGAGAATATCCCCCTTAGGGGGACAAATATTTGAACACTTAGTCATTTGGTGGTGCTGTTTGAGGAGGCCAAGGAACTTTTGGGAGGTGTGGCCTAGCTGGAGGAAGCATGTCATTGGGGATGGGCATTGAGGGTTCACAGCCTTACTCCACTTCCTGTTTTCCCCTCTTTGCTTCCTGTGTGTGCTTGAAGGTGTGAGTGCTTGGCTTGTTGCTCTGGCCAATCTCTGCCGCCATGTCTCCTTGCCCTCACAGACCCTTGTCCCTATGGAATCATAAACTAAATAAACTGTTCCTTCTACAAGTTGCCATGGTCATGGTGGTTTTTTATATCTTTTTTAGACAGGGTCTCCCTGTATCCTCAGCTGGCCTGGAACTCGCTATGTAGACCAGGCTGGCCTTGAACTCACAGAGATCCACCTGCCTCTGCCTCCCAAGTTCTGGGGTTAAAGGCATGCACCAGTACACCCGACCATGGTCATGGTGTTTTATCACAGCAACAGTAAAGTAACTAATACAGCCTGTGAACAAAATTGTATAAGAACACTTGACTTGGACTAAGATAAATAGGGAGGCATGGTAACAAAGTGATCAACAGTCCAGTACTGTTCTCAGCATGTTATTGATGTTCAATAAACGGTGAACAAAAAACGGTCCTGAAAGTGATTGAATAATGCCTTAAAACTCAACAGCACCTACAGAGCTATGTGAGCTGAGTTGAGAGCCAACCTTTTCATGTGTAGTTTATGCCCAGAGAGTCTTTTCTGCTTCAGTGGAAAAATTAAGGCTAAGTTAATGGGCTGCAAGACTCAGAAGTGATATAAAGCGTTGCTGCCCTCCAGGTTAGAGGTGAGGGAACAGGGCTCAGCTGACTGTGTGTGCTATGTCGCTGTGGCCTTTGGGAAGAAGTGGAGAGTAGCAGGTCTGTGACGAGGCTAGTAGCGGGTTGGGTGAAGTGGTCTTTTGCTCCAGGCCCCCCAATAATTTATCCACCTGCCACATTAAGGCTCTCCTTTGCTGTCCTCTAATTCCCTCCTCTTTACCTAATCTGCAGTTATTCCTCAGACAACAGGTGTTCCTCCATTTTATTTATCTGGGATGTGGAGACAAAATAGATGAAGAACAATGAAGTTGGATGGCCAATAGCTCTGGCTTGGACTCCACCATCACTGCTTACTTGAGCTCATACCTGAACTTCATGCTTAAGGGCACTAAGAAATTTAATGTAGTGCATTCTATTGTACTGGTTGGGTTATTCACAGCTAAACATTTTCTGTTTCTTAACATGAGAATTTCTCAGGAATTGGGGTTAAGACCAGTTAGAATTCTGGTGCTGGAAACGAGTAGCTTTGTGCACAGTTTACTTGACAGCAAGGGGACGATGTTCACAGGCTTGATGAAGTTGCATTCCTGCCTCTTCTGTTGCCTATCAAAGGGGTATCTCTGAGTCTTCCGCATCCAATCAGCCAACCTTGAATAATTATATATTTCTTTAGAAGATTGTTTTAAATGGTTTTGAACACAGAGTCCAAGTTTCAATCTGTACATTCTGTCTTAATTGGCAGAGTCCTGAAGCAGCTCCTATACCCCTCCAAGTCTCAGTACCTGTAAGCCTGTAATTGGCTTTACGTGTACTGCAGTCTCTCCATTGCCTCTGCACTGCACATCAGGAAAGAAGCTTGACAGTCCCTTTCTGGACTTTGGACTGAAACAATCTCTGCATTTTCTGCTTAAGATTACTGGAATTTGGTCCTGGAGATGGTTAGAACTGGGATACTTGAGTGGTGTCTACATGACGGTGTTCAGAGTAAGGTTTTGTGGGGAAAAGTTGCTGATGGGAATTCAGGCTGTGGATTTGAAGACAAGGTATCCACTCACATCCAGACCACTCTACACAAGTGGGTCACAGCCTTGTATTTAGAGGAAGAGCTTGGGTTGAATAATATTTTCCTTATGTAGTTTTGAAATGAAGAAAGGTGAAGAGTTTCTCTAATCTTTTTTCCTTTTTTTTTTTCATTTCTTCACTCATACCCTCACCCTGGTCTTCTATAGACACTGGAACAACAGGAACCTAATCTAGAGCCCTTTAGCTCTACAAGTTCAATGTTGCTAATTCACGGAGAGTTTGGACATCTACCAGTTAATCACTTGGGATGTCTGGGTTGGTTGCATTGTTGGTCATGGTCTCTGCTCTCGGCTGCTTAGATGGGTGGAAGTAGCCACATATTCTGTAAAGCCGTGGATGAGGTGTTCCCAGGATTCTGATTGGGCTTTGTACCAGCTGCTTTCAAAGCCTCAGCCATATCCCCTGGCACTTGCTTTCATTCCAGACAGACTTCTGCTAGTTCCTAGGAAAGTTTTCTGCTGAATTTGTCTGGTCACCAGAGTATACTCTGCTTGCCTCTGTAAGTAGATGGAAATATGAGAGAGAGAGAGAGAGAGAGAGAGAGAGAGAGAGAGAGATATGGACCCTAGCTTCCTTTGTCTTGATATTTGGCAATTTTGAGGATCAAAGGCCCAGGGTTATCAATCTAAGGTTTTGTGTCAACTTAAACATTTCTTTCTGCCCCCCCCTTTGATAAAACATAGTCCAATCTCTCAAGGTTGCAATAAATATTAAATTAAATACCCCAACAGCTACACACACACACACACACACACACACTTTGGTTGTATAGCCTGAGATATATTTCCCATCTCTCTTTTCCTGGATAGAATTTATTTATTCCTGGACTCAGTTCAGATGTTTCCTCCTTCAGGAAGCCTTCCTTGGACACCAATTGGGTCTCTTAATGGAGCCTGCTGCTCCTTTCGCACCATTCTGAAATCACCAGTTACTACTCCATAAAAATATTAACTATTTATTTCTCCAAGTAGATGGCAAAATCTCATACAACAGAATGTGAGTCTAATTCATCTTTGTTTCTCCAGAAGCCAGCATAGTATTTGCCATATAAACTGTGTTCAATCTATTTTTCATTTGAACTGTTAGGCAGAGAGGCAGAAAAGCTTGCAGAAAGAGGACCATATACAGACAGGGCTTAATAGTGGCTGCTAAAATGAGACTAGACAGTTCTCACTGACCAGGGTTCTGAGCTCAAGTGCAAACACATACTCTCTCCTCCAGTCCTCTGGCACCTCCTCCACCGCCTCAGGATTGGCTCCAATTTGCTTCTGAGCAGTTTTTGGCTTGCAGAATCGTTCATTGTTCTCTGTGAAGCAGAGATATTTACTGTCACCTCGTTTTCAGGTCCAGGAATCTCTGCAAGACTCCCAGAGGTCAGGGACAGCTCCAGGGCTCACAGTAGACAGACTGTGGGCTGGAGTTTGTGGAAGGATATTTGGACAGAAACATAAGACGCCCCAGTCAAGCCAGCTCTGCCCACTGAGCACGCTGTTTATTGCTCTGGCCTCTAGCTTTGGAAATAGCAGACTCAGGCAGAGTTTTCACTCCTCTGGCTGCACTGGGGGGTCCACCAATCCACTGTAGCCACAGAGCATGCTTTGGAGAGCCTCTTGTTTTTGGCTGTCTCTGCAGTTTTGGGACACTATAAGCCACTTGTTTTTCTGAATTCAGAACATTTCCACAGGAGTCACGGGGAGGGCAAGTTCAGGGTTTGATTGGTAGGCTGCTGGGACAGAGCAGAATCACACATGGCTTGGAACCTCTGCAGCCACCAGGCTGGCTGCCTGGCTGTCTACTGAAGGGAACAGGCTGGTCACCTTGTCTGGGTATGACATGGACTTTTGTTCTACCCTTTCCCGTAAGCAAGAACTTAGCTGATGATTGACTCCAGTTCAGACTCTGAAGTCTAGAACTGTGCTTCACTTATTTATTTATTTATTTATTTATTTATTCATTTATTTATTTATTCATTTATGTGTGTGTTATTTAGTGTGTGTGTGTGTGTGTGTGTGTATGTGTGTGTATGTGTGGTAGGCAATGGGAAGATAAACAGAAACTGTGGTTCCCTCCTTCAAGAATTCATTCTCTAGTTGGAGAGATATTAAAATAAAGACGAGTGGTTTGTACTTTGCCCTAGCTAGAAGAAGAGGGGAGAGAACAAGTAACTGCTTATCTGGGGGGTCGGCCAGCTTGACCAGGTCCTGAAGTAGGAGGAGGGATTCACCAGGTGGCCAACCCCTCCCCAGTGCTAAGCATCAGGCTCATTGTTGATGGGCATTAGCTAATTAGCTGCTACGTGCTCCCAAATACACCCTGTAACACACAGGGGGTGGAAACAGCCCCCATTACTCTGCCTCCAGCAGCTCAGAGCATTCATAATCTACCCAGATCACTTTCTTCTCTTGACTCCTTCAACTCTGAGGAGATTCCAGGAACAAAGTTCACCAGAGCCTCAGCTTTAAATACCCCAGACCCATCATTACTGAGGACTAGGAATTTAGCTAGGAGCTAGCAGTCCCAAGGGTCTTTCATATAAAAATTGCATTTGCTGTGTCTCTTGACTTCCAAAATCCAGAACGTTGTTGGGCTGGAGAGGAAGAAAGTCCTGCATCTTTACATCCTTTGTGGCATGGGGGAGCTGCTCTTTAAAGACTGAAACACATACCGAAGAGCTGGGAGCAATGGCTGCATACAGCCTCTTGTCAGAAGGAGCTAGAGAAGCCAGCCGGGCTATAATTAACAGGACCTGTAATTGTGGCATAAATAAAAGCCCAGGCACTGACAGCTATTGTTATTGAAATGTCATGTTTTGAATGCAAAAATACAGTGAAAATGTAGGAAAGCTGGGTGATATTAATGTATGCAAATATGCCTTAATTAAAGCTCAGCCACCACTGGCTTTAAGTAAAGGGCTTGATTTAAATACTTAAGTAAATATTATATGACTCATATGACAGGCAACATAAATGGTAAGTGACACTGCAAACAACACCAGGAAAAATCAACTCCCAGACCTCCCTGTGTGTGAGATCTTGGCCAAATAAAACCAGAAGATGTTTCCAGAGCCGGGGTGGGGGTGGGGGGGACGACTCTCTAAGCTGATTTCTCCCCAGAGGTGTTTATGGTTTGTGGGAATCTAGTCTCTGGGTGTCAAGGCCTCCACTGAGTATAGTAGAGTGATAACCAAAATGAGCTGTGGACCAGCTGCCTCCTCCATCACGCTGTGCCATCTGAAGTAGCCAGTCCTATTGATTCCCCTCATGGATTCTTCTCTCTGTTCTTGGCTCTGGGTCCTGCATATGCTTAGTTCTCAATACATATTTGTTGAGACGAATGTCTCTGTATTTGTATCCTTGGAATCATTCACTGAGGAAATTTGACAACAGCTGATGGATCTCAAGGTCTACATCCTCTGCGGCACTTCACTGACACTGCCTCGTAAATGTACACACAGTCTCTATGCCTTTGCCTCTGCTCTGTCCAGAATCCCAGCAGCCTACCCTTCTCCACAAACAGAATGAATCAGTGTCACGCCTTCCTGTGGAGGATGTGTGCTCATTAGTGGATGCCTTGTCACATTAATCAGCAAGGGTAGAGCTTGAGGGTTTGATTCTTGCTTTGGCATTTGAAATTCAAACATGTTTATGGGAAGCAAAATGGTTTGCCATGTTATAGTAAGTGGGAATCATTTTAGTGAGGCCAGAAGGTATTAGTCCAAATAAATGAATGTTCAAAGTTGATGGAAGATGTATAAATGGTGCCTCAATCTATATAATCATCCTAATTCATAATGTTAAAGACATTATAAATATGCAGTGATATGTAAGACAAAATATATAGTGGCTTTGGATCACATTCTGAGTGACATAAGAGAAACCAGACTTTGGGAAAATACATATCTTTATTCTTTTGTGATTATACCTTCCCAATCATAATTTTCTCAAAGATAAGAAGATGGGGTGCAAAGGATAGTGGCTTTGAAACATTGAGGTCTGAGTGGCCATTAATGATCACATGTAGACAATTTGTATTGTTTGTTGACCACTTACCATATACCAGGCATTTAATGACAACACCTTGTTTTAGATCCATAACAGCCATACCTGGTCAATGCTATTATTCTCCTGATACTGATAAAGACACAATGGAGCAGAAAGATGAAATAAGTTTCCAGTTCATTATATAGCTTGCTCCATATAATGTCCCTCCTGTATATTATATAGCTTTATAGCTAGTCCATGCTAAAGCAGGTTTTTATTTTATCTTTTATTTCATTTGTTATTTTTATGTGTATGAGTGCATTGCCTGCATGAATGTAAGTGCACCCATGTTGTGCAATGCCCGTGGAGGTCAGAAGAGGGTGTTGGTCCCCTGGAACAAGACATACAGACAGTTGTTACCCCCAAAATAAGTAAATAATTTTTTAAGCCCAAGGTGGATAGCATCTGAAAAATGACACATGCAACACATACATGTGCGCCTGCAAACACATATGCACCTGCACATATATACATGAACGTGGGTACTCATGACCATGCACACATATACATATACATACACATGAAATAAAATAAATAAGAAGTAAAAAATCTTCAAATCATAGGAAAGTAGTGAATTCACAGCCAATAGACCTGCTCTAAAAGGAGGAAGCCCTGAAGAGAGATGGCACCACAGGAAAATGTACATCTTAAGGGAAGAAAGAAGGGCAACAGAAACGGCTGTTTCCATCTTACAGTCTTTAAAATGTGTCCCAGCTGTAAGAAGGAACTATAGCTCTGTTTGCTAGAGTTTTTCCATTTATGTAGATCTTAAAGGAAGGGTGCAGTGATCAATATGTCTCTAAACTTCCTCCATTTTATTAATACTTAAAGTGATAAAAATATTAGCTCTAGAAGGCTAGAGAAATGGCTCAGCAGTTAAGAGCACTTGCTATTCTTGCAGAGGACCCAGGTTTGGTTCTCTACAACCACACAGTGGCTCAGAATTCCCTGTAACCCCAGTTCTAAGGGATTGGACACCCTCTCTGGTCTCCTTGGGTACTGCATGCATGTGGTGCACATACATATATGCAAGCAAAACATTCATACACATGAAATAAAAATAGATAAATCTTTAAAAATATACTCTCTCTAAATAGAATGTGAAGGGTCTGGTATGTATATTGTAACCTAAAATTGTACAAACAGAAACAATCAAAAAGCCAATAATTTAGCTAGAATGGAACACTAAAAAATTAAAATAATCCTTAAAAAGCAGTTAAAGAGTTAAAAAAATAGGGACAAACATAAAATAACTAATAAAATGGAAGACTTACATCTAATCATATCAGTAATTATATCATATATAAACTGCCTTAGCATATCACTTGACAGATAGAGATAGGTTGGGTTTGCTTTGTCTGCACATATATAAGTGCACCCATGTCATATGATGTCCATGGAGGCCAGAAGGGGGTGTCAGATTCCCTGGAACTGGAATTATGGATGATTGTTAGGCACTATGTGGGTGCTGGGAACCAAACCTAGGTCCTCTGCAACAGTAGCAATGCTTTTAACCTCTGTGCTATCTCTCCAGTCCCCAAATTGGTTTTTAAGACAGGGTCTATCACTGGTTTAAGAACTCGCCAAATAAGGTAGATTGTCTGGCCAGTGAACCTCAGGAATCTGCCTGTCTTTGCCTTTTCACAGCCAGGATTACAAGTGTATACCATCATGCCTGGGTTTTTAATGTGAGTTCTGGGGATCAAACTCAGGTCCTCATGCTTATAAGGCAAGCACTTCACTAACTGAGCCACCTCCCCAACCCTCACCTTCATCTATGATGATTATTTTTACTGGATATAGAATGCAGTGGGAGGACAGGGTGTGGGGGGCCCAGAAACTCATTCCTGCATGACTTGTTTTAGCTTACTTTCAGAGCCCTGGGGAGAATTGTCTTTTTTAAAAAAATTATTTATTTATTTTTATTTTATGTGTATGAGTGTTTTGCAAGCATGCATGTAAATGCACTCCTGTTGTGCAAAGTCCACAGAGGTCAGAAGAGGGTGTCAGAGCCTTTAGAACTGGACTTACAGACAGTTGTTAGTTGCCATGTGGGTGCTGGGAATCAAACCCAGGTCTTCTGGAAGAGTAGCCAGTGCTCTTAACTGCTGAGCCATCTCTCCTGCCCTGAGAGCTGCCTTTTTGACTTTATCCAGAGCTTTTCTGCCTTAAAATGCTCTTACTAAAGAGGTAGGATTGGAACTGAAGTGCTATGGGCTAGAAAACAAATGTCTCCCATAGGTTCATATGCTTGGACTCTTGATTCTCAGTGAGAGGCACTGTTTGGGGGTATTGTGGGATCTTTGAAGGTGGGGCCTAGCTGGAGGAAGTGGGTGCCTGGGAGGTGGACCTTGCTTCCTCCTCTCTGCTTCCTGTCTGCTGAGATGTGAGGAGGCAAGGAGTACTAACCACAGGCTTCTGCTGCCATGGAGCCACCTGTTGCCATGCCTTCCTTACCGTGATGGACTGTATCCCCCAAACCACGAGCTAAGTCCTCCTAAGTTGCTTTGGTCAGATAGTTGGTCTCAGCAACAAGGAAAGTAAGAAATACACTAAGACTGACTAGAATCGAGCTCATGTTTCTCCATGTGTTACATTACCTCTATTGACCAGAACATTTTCCACACCGCTTCATCTGCCTCCTTCATCTTTGCACATGGCATTTCTGACTCAGGAGGTAGAGGCAGCAGAAGCCAGCAGCAATCAGCTTATCTTTTCTAAACAAAAAAATTCAGTTACATGATGTTTTGCTTCCTCACCTGTCGACTCTCCTTCCGGATGGTAACTCTTCCCTGCAGTTCACTCCACGTTGAACAAAACTGTTCTGAGACTCCTTGATTTGTTTGCATTTTATGTCTATGACCAGAGGCTGGGAGAACCTGAGGGGGAAAAATTAAGGAAAAAAAGAGAGAGCAGAGCAATTGCAGAACCAAACGCAAACAAAACCAAACCTTCTTTTGACGTCTCATTCCATGAAGAGTGCACAAGAAATGCAAACAAGTGAAGTAAATCCCCCCAAGGGAAGTAGATTTAATTATAGAGCAATCTTCCCTCAAAATCTGAAAAATACTTAATACCAGTACACTGAGCTTCAAACACCCCCCCACACACACACAATAAGGGCTTGTTGGAGAGAGATGAGTAAAAGAGTTCTACATATTTATAACTTGTAGGTTTGGGAACACGCTCTATTTGTGTGTGTGTGTGTGTGTGTGTAGTGAGTGTGTGTGTGTGTGTGTGTGCATGTGTGAGCGCATGTGTGTGTATGTGTAAGGTTCTTTTTTTTCCCTCTTAAAACTCTACATGGACTAGTTCTGAACAGCACATATTTTACTGTTTCAATTAGCAAAGATTATTATTTGTTTTTCTTTCTTTCTAAGTGCTTTGGTAGTAATTATGACCGTGATGAGAGAGCTTTGTGAGCTACTTTCTCGTTTCAAGGCACTCCCTGAAAAAATACAATAATAAGCCATTATAAAATAAAGTTGGTCCATTGGAGAAGACTGGCCTGTCCTAACAGACAGGCCATTAAAGGTAGATTGTGGAAGAGGATCAGCAAGCAGCCATCATAAATGGATCATCAGGCAAATTAGCAAAGCATTTACTACTCAATGGTGGGAGAAAGTCCTTTCCAATAACTTTCCCTAATGGCACAGTAATTGGGGAAATATCTGCCTTGGCGCAGCTGTGCCGCCGTTATCTGAACAGGCACTCAGCTCTGCTAGCTAGGACTGGGCCTTCTGCTGTTGTCTCCCTGCCTGGATGTTGGAGAGCCTGATAGGTATCCCAGGTAGCTGTGAAGTCCTGGTTCTCTGAGCTGCTGGCAGAACTGCTAGAATTTGAAGGGGGACGAGGAAAGGGGTGTGGCTAAGAGCTCTCTTCTGGGCAATGTTTGCACAGCCTTCAGAGACCAACTCATTTGGTTCTTGAAATCTGGGCAACAGGCTTACAGTGAAGTTAAGGGCACATTGTTTTAAACCTACAGATAATTAGATAATTATTACTACCTGCAGATAATAACAATTTTCATCCTTCTTTATAATTTATAAAACAGTTCCACAGACATAATCCATTTGATCTTCAAATAACTTTGGGGGTAGATTATTATTATTCTCATATTATAGCCAGATGGGCTGACACGTCAGAAGAAAAGGCAACTCACCCCAATTCAGACAGTTAGTAAAATGACAGGATCTGGTCATTTCTCTCCCTTCCTTCCTTCCTTCCTTCCTTCCTTCCTTTCCCTTCCTTCCTTCCTTCCTTCCTTCCTTCCTTCCTTCCTTCCTTCCTCCTCTTCCTCCTCATCCTCTCTGTCTCTCTCTCTCTGTCTCTCTCTATTTCTTTCTTTTCTTAAAAGAAGTTCTCACATGTAGCCCTAGTTAGTTTAGAGCTCTCTATGTAGACCAGGCTGGCTTCAAACCTGCAGATATCTGCCTGCCTCTGCCTCCTGAGTGCTAGGATTAAAGGCACACACCACCACTCCCTGCCTAATGTCTGGGATTTTAATACCACGGTTCTCACCCAAAGCCCAACTCCTTTGCAGACTGAAGGCTTGTGTAGGATGTGCCCCTGCCTTAGCTTGCAAGCACCAATCCAGTCCTGTATTGAAATGAATGCATTCCCTTCCTGGGCTGCATCCAGCGCCTACCAGTATAAAGTGCGAGCTGTGAGATAAGGTAGTAAGGGAAACTAAGGGTCAAGGTCAACAGTGACGGGGGCGCGGGGGGGAGTATATGACTTTACTTACTGCTTTGACCAAATACCTGACAAGGAGCAACTTAAGGGAGGAAGGGTATATTTTGGCTCACTATTTTGGGACATATAGTCTATCACGTTGAGGAAGGAATGTTGGCAGGAGCAAGAGGTGACTGATGATATCGCATCCATAGTCAGGAAACAGAAAGAAGTGTGTGTTGGTACTCAGCTGGCTTCATCTATTTCCTCTTTATTCATTCCAGGACCATAGCCCAGGGATGGTGTCCCCAAATTCAGGGTGGGTCCTCCCTCCTTAGTTAAACTTCTCCGGAAATACCTTTATAGACACTCAGAGGTGTGTCTTCTGGGCAATTCCAAATTATAGTCAAGTTGACAACGGAGGGGTGATGCAGCAACAAGAGAAAGGACCCTTTGGGGGAAGGTTTGGAGTGTGGGAAGCGTCCAAACTTCAGACTCTATATGGCAGGCCTAGGAAAGCTGTGCAATGACCTAGCCAACCAGTTAAGAGGAAGATGGTGTGGTCAGCCCCTCCATTTCCTGGTGTAGGCTTCTTGGGTTTGGGATCTAGATGTCTTGAAAATGATCTCAGCTGCCTTCCTCAGCTGCCCACTTCCTCAGTCTCCTGGATCACTTTGCTTACTTTCTCTGTGGGAGATGTGACAGATCTAGAAACAAAGATATGCAGAAGTACTGGCATGGGGACTCCACTGGGATATACTAGAGATTTAGCTCATCCCTTCTCTGTTTACATAGAGAAAAGTCAAAGGCAGTTTCCCTAAATAGTCTAGGCTTTTCTATTTACACAGGTGAGCCTTAAATCTCCAAGGGCCCCCGAGCTTTAGTAATTCTATCGGGAACAGGCCATTCAGATGCCAAATAATCTTTTTTATAGCTACCTGGGCAGAATTCTTTTTGGAAAATTCAGGAATTTCATGACTATATAGCATCAAATAAAGAGCACAGACTGCAAGTGCAGTCAGGCTTCTTGAGGTACCAGGGTGTGTATTCCAGGGGACTCCATTCGTCTCCACATCCCCTGCTACCGTCTCTCTCACTGTCTTCTGACTTCTAGCCAATCTCTATGTACTGCCTTGCACTCCTAGTCGACCCTAGCCTTACTGTTGTTCACGTTGGAGCCACCAATCAGCCCCATCTTTCCACATTTCTGGACTCCTCCCCTTTCTCTGCCCTTCGCCAAAACATGGTTCTTTTACAGTGAGTGCTTCTTTTCCTCTTTCCTCTGCTTGGGCTCCAGGGGAAGTACTAGTTCTCCCTGAGCTTTATTACTGTCATTAGTTTTCCTAAGGTAAGACTCTTATCTTGGACAGAAGTCTCTGTCCCTTGTGGCTTATGTCAGAGAACAAAATCAAGCTTTATTTCTCTTTCTTGTTTCCACCTAAGGTGTCACCACCACATACTATATCTTCCTTTTTTTTTTTTTTTTTTCCGTTTTGGACTCTGGCAGTTGGAGCCTTGATCTTGGGGTCCCTGTCCCTTCAGGGATGACTAATTGACAGAGGTAGCTTTGAAATACATGCCAACCAATCACCCCCAACCACCTCCTTTATCAAACTCACACATATTCAGGCTAATCTTAAATGCTGATGATCACAGTAACCAGAGAGAAAGGGATCTGGGGGAGGGTGGCGGGGGAAGTGTGTCTCACTGTAGCAAGGAATATTTCAAGCCCAGAACTGGTACCCATCACTTTCATGAACTTCTGAACATGACTTCTACATTGTGTGCCAGAAAGGGGGACCCTGAAATGCTGATAACAATCCAAGTGATTATTGTAACATAATGTGGTGTTTTAGAAAGTTGGCCTGGAAGGGGCAGGCTACATGGAGAAGCTAGGAAGTCTGGCCAGGTGATCACTGACACTATGGGGTCCATAAGGTGAAGTCTCAATGTTCCCAGTGAGAGTGGGGAAGAAGGTACCCCCTACATCAAAGCTGATGTAGGATTTGATGATGGTGAATTCAGGAAGATGGAGAGTTGATCATGACCCCTAGGCAGGAGGACCAACTTGGACAAAATGATCAAGAGGCCCATTTCAGGCCCGACACACTGTCTCCTCCCCGTTTAACTCTTATTTAGTTTCTCCTCCCTTTAGTATTTTCTTCTCAACCTTAATTCTAGACAGTATCTATGCTTAATAATGATGGCAGAGTCTCCCAATCTCAAAATTTATTAGCTAAAAGTTATTATTGAGGCTTAAAGTGCTATTCTTAGGATGTTTGCATTTTAATAACTTTGAAGTTTTGAAAACTTAATGAATCTCCAATAGGAGGACTTCAGGCCACAAGTGAAGAAACAGTTACTTAATGAGAACTCACTCTGTGCCCATTCCCACTTTATAGGCTGAGGCTGCAGCAATGAAGAACAAAGTCTTTGTCCTTGGGGGGTAGAGGGAGAAATAAAAAAAATAAGTAATTCAATATATGTGTATATGAATATAATTTATTCTTTGAGAATTTCAGTATGCAATGTATTTTGGTTGTACCCACCTCCCCTCTGCCGCTGTCCAACTCCTCCCAGACCTCCCCACAACACATCTCTCTCCCAATTTCATGTCTGTTTTAAATAATCCACTGAGTCCTGGTAGTACTGCCTATATGTGCCTGGATATAGGGCCATCCATCAGAGGAGCATGGACAACCCACCAGGAGCCATACCTCTGGTACCCCTGAAGAAAAATTACCCTCCTTCCCTCAGTGGACATCATTTTCCAGTAGCTATTAGTGGGTGGGGCTTCATGTGCTCCTCTCCATCTTGCTGTGATGCCAAAATTTGTAAGTATCATGGAGAAAAATAAAACAAGATTAAAGGGGTTAGGAGGTCTTACTGCAAGTGAATGTGTGTGTGTGTGTGTGTGTGTGTGTGTTTGTGTGTGTGTGAGGCTGTTGGGGGTT
>NW_008337842.1:1837445-1863366 GCF_000622305.1 Nannospalax galili | reverse complement strand
ACTCTCCTTCCCTCAGTGGACATCATTTTCCAGTAGCTATTAGTGGGTGGGGCTTCATGTGCTCCTCTCCATCTTGCTGTGATGCCAAAATTTGTAAGTATCATGGAGAAAAATAAAACAAGATTAAAGGGGTTAGGAGGTCTTACTGCAAGTGAATGTGTGTGTGTGTGTGTGTGTGTGTGTGTGTTTGTGTGTGTGTGAAGCTGTTGGGGGTTAGAGGGATACATGCTATATGGGTATAGGTCATCTTCTGGTGACACTTCTATGGCCCAAAATATGAGTTCCTTTTGAGGATTTCATTCTAAGCTTGCTCTTTCATGGGTGGAATCCTAGAGATTGGCCTGTGTTTTCTCTCCGGTGTTTCTGGGAATAAACCGCACAAGTCATTTGGCTGCTCAGGGCCGGGACTCCCAAACCTGGGATGCCTGGGAGCAACTCCCAATACCTTAGGACATGACTTCAGGATACCTGGCTAAGGGACATGCTCAGTGCTGGGATGCAGCTCTGTGCTGTCTTTTCACTGCCATGCCTCTTGCTCCTGAAAGGACAGCAGGTTACTCACTCTGAGGGGACAACTGTTGAAACAGGTACCTTATGCTGTCTCTTAGCAACCTTGTCAGGCTGTCAGTGAGACTCACTCAAGGGGATGAAAAACGACAACAGAATCTGTTGGCATCCCAAGCAGCTCAGCATTTGCAGGAGTCCAGATCTCAGGACCTGTCCCCTGGTTGCCACTTCAACTTCAAAGGAAAGGCAAACAAATAAGACAGATCACACATGTATTGGTCTCTTGGAGAAGACTTCCCACCTAAGAGCTAATGCACCTGCACAGGTCTCTGATCTATTTATTTTTAAAAAACAGCATCCGCACCCAAAGTCATCCATGCGTCTTGCCATGGAGCCAAGCAGACAAGGAACACCCTTCCTTCTTTGCCCATGCTTATCATTCTCCTGGGCTGGTGGCAAGGTCCACTGCTCAAACAGTTAATATTTTTTCTGACACAGCAGTAACTGTGTTTGGAATTCTAAATGTAAAGGATGTCGGGTTCTACCTTTGAAATGTGGGCAATCAGCCAGTTCATTCATCTGCCAGATACTGAGTTTGCAATAATGGAGTAGGGGGAGGGCAGGATGGAGGGAAGGAGAGTGGAGAGTGGAGAGGGGAGGGAGAGAGAGAGAGAGAGAGAGAGAGAGAGAGAGAGAGAGAGAGAGAGAGAGGCTTTGCTGGACAAAATCTACCAAAGGAGAATGCATTATGATCTGTTGGAAAGAGCAGTAAATGGGACTTAAGAGACCCCGGCATTACCCATCTCTATTGCCAATGACTGGGTGTCTTAGGTGAGGTGCATCTGTCATTTCTGCTTCACCATGTCCTTCTTCCTTGTTTATGGGTTGGATATGAATTTAAATGAGAGAAAAGTGAAAATGTTCTTCCAGCAGATTAGGGAAAATGTGCTTTACTGATATAAGGCATTGTAATGTTTTTGTGGAGTTTTATCATGAAAGCGCTAAGGGCCTTGAATCTACAAATTGTTAATTCCATGAAAAGTCTTTGGATTAGATGATCAGACTCTTTGCAGAAAGAGATTATCACTTACATGGAATCATAACATAATAAGAGCCAAGAGACCTTAGAGGTCCTGAGTCCCACCTCCCACCCAAATGAACAACAGCTCCTCTAACAAATTCCTCAGAATTCCCACAGCAGCTGGTAGCATAATGCCCAGAATCACTGGCTTTTGTGAGGTTTTTAAGACCCACAGGCCATGTCTTCCCCCCTTTAACCCAACGTTCCCTGGAATAAAGAGAGCATTGAGTAGACTATGCCATAAACATCCCTTTGTTTAATAAGTGACAAATACTCCTGGAAGTCCTTCCTTCCAACTTTGGCTTTGAAAGTGTCAGTGACAAGACTCTCCCGGGGTGATAAGGCAGCTTGCTTTATTCTTGGCAGCTGTAATTGTCAGCATATCATGCTAGAGCTAGACTGGAACTCCTTAATTCCACCCGTTTAGTGGCTCCAGGGAACCTTCTGGGGACCCAAGGAAACCCTGCACATTGTTTTCATCTCCTTTCTTCTGAGCCATTTCTGTTTCCTAAGTTTCTCTTCATTTTTGTCTTACTTTTTTTTTTTTCCTGAAAAGACCTGTAAATGTTGGTCTTAAAATGTGATGCCCAGAATTATCCAACTATAATTTTCGCTGGCGCATGATTCAGAAGAAAATGTATACTAAAATTCCTTCTAGTAGGTCCTGGTACCTTGAGGGAATGCCATGTCCATTACTGTGTCCTGCTACTTTGATGGAATACCGTACCCTTTACTAGATTCTGGTACCTTGATGGAATCATGTTCATTACTTGGTCATGGTAACTTGATGAAACACCTTTCCATTGCTAGGTTCTGGTACCTTGATGGAGAACCATGTCCATTAGTCTATTCCATTTCATTAACTCTGAAATCATCGTGTGAAACAAAGATCATCATGTCTGTTTTATAAGACACTAAAGCTCTACGAATTCATTTGACATGATCGTGGTCTCACTGCTGGCATAGCAGAGCTGGGATCTGATCTAAGATTTGTTAAGCAGCCTTCCCTTTATCTAGCTTATTACTCACATACCTACTATGTGCCAGGTGATGAAATGATCTCAGGATGAGTCCTTCTAAAATGCGGAGCTTCCTTCTGCGGCATAGGAAAACATTACTTGCTTGCAGGAAGCTGTGTTAACACGTTGCTTTGCAAGGACTATTGTAGCAATATCACACTGCATATTGCATTGTGTGCATCCCACCCCAGCCCCATACTCTTGGTGGTCTCTTGGTGTTTATCTTGGTTACCACATATCTCTAACATGAGTGTCTGGCATGGAATAAATAATTACTAAGTAAGTACTTGTGGAATGCATGAAGTGCTTATTTGTTAAATCCTAAGTTATATGTTTTATGCCTAAAGGTGGGATTTCAGGTAGAAAAATGAAGGACTATCAGAAAAGAAGAATGCCTTTCTATCTGGGAGGAAAATTGAGTAATTCCTGGCCATTGTTGGGGTGAAAGTCCTAAAACAACCCTGTGTCCAGCGGGACCCTGTTTTGTTTTGTTTTTTTTTTTTCTGGTCTGGAACCCAGAACCCATGAATGTCCTCCTGAGGGTTTGTCAGCTCCCTGACAGCTGCATTATCCTTCTGATTTTCAGTCCTTCTGAAACCCTAGATATTTTTCAGAGTCTAAATTTGGGGTTGTATGACTATTAAATCCCATCTATCACTTCTAACCCGAGCATGGGTTTTTGTGTTGTTTTCATCGCCCCTCCTTAAATGGTGTTAGCTACAAAATTGATTAGCCTGCTTTCTAAGGTTCCCCCAGCCCAAGTAATCAGTAAAACTTGATGGGTGTGGCCAACAATAGTCTCAGGGCACATTGTCAGAGGCAGACCTTCAGAGAGTTAATCAACGGTTTCTAAATAACACTCTAAATAACGGATTCGACCTGGCTCTATTATATGTTGCCTATATTTTTAGCATAACTACAAGAGTATTACGGGAGTCATTGCCAAGTTTCATACAATCACTCACAGATTTTCCAAGAGGAAATGGGTTAATATGACTTGGAGATTGTGAATGGAAGATGGCCATAGACAGTAGGATCACCACTTCATCATAAAAGCCCTAATGACCTAGTCTGGGCTTTTATCAAGATTCAAAATAGGGATTTCATTGCTGGGGCTCTTTTGTCCTTTTGGTGGAAGGGCAGACTAACACCTTTCTGTTTCAGATCCTAGCCCTTCTGATGATCTAATGAAACTCTGGACCCTATATCCAGCATTCTGCTTATACTTTAAGAACTCCGTGCTCCAAATTCTTGATCAAGAAGATCAAAGAGGGGCCTGGAGGGATGGTCCAGTGTACTGCTCTTGTAGAGGACCCAGATTTGGTTTCCAGTACCCACATTAGGCTTACACCTACCTTTAAGTCCCAGTTTGAGAGGATCCGACGTCCTCTTTTGGGCTCTGTGGGTGCCCGCACACATGTGGTCACAATAACCTCACGTAGGCACACATAAATAAAAAGAAATAAATAAAACCTTGAAACAAAGAACATCAAGGAAAAATACTTAAATATTGGAAAGGATAAGGCAGACAGGCTTATGGAGAAAAGGAAGCACCTCATTTTGTGGGGACCAGCAGGTATAACCTCAATACTGCTATTGATTCATAGCTGGAGATCCCAGCAGTGAATCAAAACACTATCAGCTCTGAGCTCTGGTCAGAGCTTCCCCTTTGTCCTGCTTGCTCCAGAGGAAGCACAAGCAACAGCCACACTCACATTGCTAAGTCACCTTTCTTGCTCACTGTCTGAAGAGTTCATATGTGAATCTGTTTAATCCTGAATCACAATTTAGAATAAGTAGTAGATTGGATCAATGTGTGGGGATACTCTGCTGTCCCCTCACTGGTGATGGTGTGTCCCCCTGCATCATAGTCCTGGGCCTTTGGGATTTGTAGCAGATGAAATATGCCTTCTTGCCCTTTATCTTGAGGCTTGCCTGTGGGCCTATTTTGTCTTATTTTTTATTTTACTTTTTATTATTTGAGATAAAGTCTTCCTGTAGCCACAGATGGCCTGGAACTCAGAGATTTGCCTGTTTCTGCCTCTCGGTGCTGGGATTAAAGGCATGTGCCACTATGCCTGGCTCCATGTGCCCATTTTGGTCAATAAAATATTAGTAGTTACGACAAAGGAGAGACTAAATGACTAGGCTTGGGATTTTCTCCTCTGCTGTGGCCTTGAGGTAAACATTACTAGAATGACTGATGGGTTCAGACAGATGAAAAACACAGATTGTGGTGGCCAGCTGACCCACAGAGCACTTGACCCTGGATGATACCATGTGAGAAAAAAAAAAAATCTTAGGTGCTATGGGGTTTTTATTTGTGATGGTTAATTTTAAAATATTTTATTTTTTTTTTTATTTTATGTGTATAAATGTATTGCCTGCATGTATGTGAATGTACCCGTGTTGTGTAATGCTGTGGAGGTCAGAAGAGGGCTTCGGATTCTCCTGAAGCTGGAGTTAAGGACAGTTTGTAGCCGCCATGTGGGTGCTGGGAATCGAGTCCGGGTCCTCTGTAAGAGCAGTCAGTGCTCTTAACCGCTGAGCCATCTCTCCAGCCCCTGTGATGGTTAATTTTGATTGCCAACTTGATTGAAGTAAGAAATACCTCTGGGTGTGTCTGAGATGGTATTTTCAAGGATGATTAGGTCATGAGGGTTTTGGACTAATATTGAACAGATTAAGTCCTTGATGGATTCATAATATGGTGGCTTTATTGGGAGGTGGTGAAAAGTAGGAAGTGGGGCCTAGGTGTGTGAAGCATGTCACTTGGAGGCATGCTCTTGGGACTATATCTGCCTAGGTTATCTCTGCATTACTCTTTTTCTCTCTGCTTCTGATTAAAATAAAGAGAAGAATTTCCTTTACCATATATTCTAGCCATAAAGATATCCTTCCCAAGCACATGGGACCAAGAGACCATGGATTGATCCCTATGAAACTATGAGCTGAAATAAAGATTTAGCCTTTAAGTTGTTTCTGTCAGATATTTGGCCACAGCAAAGAAAAAAGTGATACATTGTTACATAGCTTTAGTAGAGTAAGACAGGGTACATTTTTGTATCTATTGGACTGTTAGCTGCAGTACTGGGTATTTAGTAGATGTTGACTAAAGTCTGTTGAACTGAACTAAATTGAACATGTGCCTGTTGCAGCTTCAGAGCTAGGCTCTTTTGGATGATCCCACTTGCAACATAAACTTTTGAGCACACATCCATAGTTCCAAGTTGCAGTTCTCCAGAAGTGGTTAAATATTTACATACACCCATGCCCACACCCATCTCTTAGCTGTCCATCAGGACCTAGCCTCCAGCTTCTTCTGCCTGGAAGGGCTGAGCTATTTTGAAAGTGAACCAATTAGGAGCAGCCAGGCCCGGAGGTTGATGGAGGGTTCAGCAGCCACAAATCCTTACAATGTACAAATGCTTTGATTTAATTAACACATGTGAGCAAAATGTGGGCCCTGGGTTTTTGCTGCTAGTACATGGTAATGCTCTAATCAGAAAACTTAACATCTATCAACTACATATTTCATTCAGTCTTCAAAATAACTCTCTGAGATTGGCACAGTTATTGGCTATATTTTATGGATGAGGAACTGAGGTTTAGAAAAGTTAAGTGACTTTCTCAAATCATATGATCAGTAAAAGAAGGAGCTGGAGTTTGAATCTCAGGCATACTGGGTAGGCAAAGGAAAACCAAGTACAACTTGTGTCCTGGAACATGATTCTTAATTGATAACGCAACTTACACATTTTAACAGAAGGTTCTCTTTTTCTTGAAATTAGTCTGAAGGTGGGACATGGGAGAAAGGAGTAAATAGAGAAAAAAGGAATCATGGTAGCTGAAATTTGTTTGCTGAGCTGTACTAGAAGAGATTCTATGGGTGATCAGGTGGATATAGAGAGGAGAAGTTCCAGGAAAATAAAGGTGTGGGTCAGGATCCAGGAAATACAGTTTCTAAGGATTGGACTAGAAGGAGGACCTGTTTGTGGGCCTCATGGGAGCAGACCTGGGAGAGGGCACAAATGAGCCAGTTGGATCAGTGAAGTTGTGTTCCATCATGTGTGAAATGCCAAACTCTGTTTTACTTCTTTGTATATTTCTTTCCCATACGATTTCAGTGAAGTCTACAAATAAGGCAAGAGATACTGAAAGTGATGGAAGACTTATTAAAAACTAAAAGAGCTGAGGTCATGGCTAAAGGTTGTACCCCTGGAATCCTGCCCAAGTATGCAAGCAGATGTCTCTGAGCAGCACTCCATGTCTTTGGGTTCTGTGGGAAGCAGTGCACTCCTGGTCTGACTCAGCCAGAGGCTTAGCTAGCTAAGGGCAGCAGGACCCTTATAGAAGTAAAAAGGCTCCTTCCTACAGGTGGGTTTAGCCCCAGGCCAGGGAGCAGGGCTGGGGTGTGTGGAGTGGGGGTTGGGGACCCACTGCTGGCTGTCTTTGGGCACTAAGGACAATACGTCCAGATAATTTCTATCTTGGAGTGCTTACCAGGCCTCTGGTAGGAAAGTCCATTCTGCTCTGACAGAGGCTACCCAGGTTGGAAAGATCTTACCTTTAAATTAAGTCCTCATAGATGAGTAGACTGTCACTAGACACATGGCAGAGACAAGATCTTCCTATCCTTGAAAAACAAATAAAAACATGAACTTGGGGTACAATAACTGCTAATAGTGTTTCAGACTACAAACATGAGTTTCCCATTGCTAATCTTGCTGGAGACTTCCAGCCACCCCAAATTAACAAATATTTCAAGGAAAGCCTCCCAGGGTGTTAGGCTGCACAGCCTTGAGGTAAATTTTGTTCCCCTCCCTGCCACCCTGGAGCTTCTCCTCTACCAACAAGGTCTCTGGATCCACAGATGACTAAATAATAGCATATTTGTGACTGGTGTGTAAAGATCCTCAGACAGGAGAGGAGGCTGGGAAGGGTGCTTGACCGAAGTAAGAAGGAGTCATGAAGAAGAGAGACAAGACTCCTGCCACAAGGCCTCTGGGGAGAGTCCCTTCCTCAGCGCCTACTTTCACACCAGTTGGTTCATTTGCCGAGATACCTCATCTAGTTAGGCACTGTCAAAGTAAGACATAGGACAGGTGAGATGTAAGGAAAGCAGTTTAGAGAGGGCAATCCTCTTCAAGATAAGGTTGTGTGGAAGGAGAATGGAGTCCAAGAACATAATGGGGTAATGGACACTTAGTGATCTGGGACAGCAGAGGCTCATAACAGAAGACAATAAACTTCATAATAAATTTCTCCCTTTCAGACACTGAGTGGGGAAAAGGTATCATGTGCTAGGTTGGCTGCTGGCACCTGGGTGTACAAATGGATGATTATTTCTTCTGTCGATTTTGTTATCTTTTCTGGGTCTGGCCTAGAGTTTGTATATCCATCACTTTGCCCATCTTACACCAGGACTCATGATTCAGTTTTCAGAACTGGGAGGTGACACTGGGAGTCTGAAACTGGATAATTCCTTATGCAAGCCTGAGGATCAGTGGGAAGGGAGAGACAGGCCAGGCCAGGTGGGAGCCGTATCCAACCAAGTGGGCAGAAAGAGTAGTGGAGTTTGGTGATTGATAGCTGTGAATTAGCTCCAGAGTCTTTGGGAAAATGCAGCCTACCATGGAGCTGTAATAACATATATCATCTCGTCCTGGGTAAGAAGAGGCAGTTGCATCTTCTATCTATTAATCACATCTTCCATTAATCAGGATAACTCACCATAATTGTAATTACAGTTGGGAATCAATTAATGTTCACCTTAAAATAAAGTGTAGAGAGGAAAGCAATTAATGTAATAGAGTTAGAGCATCAAAATGACACGAATGATATTGACAATTATGAATCACATCCTTCAGTTTGTGTCTGCTACTTTTTCATGGAGAGGTTTACAGTGGAAGAGAGGAAATGGGATCAGCCCCTCCAGGTGAAAGCCGAGGTCTGACTTCTCTCTTTACCATACACAGAAAGCGGCACATCTGGGGCTTCCGGGCTGTCTTGTCTCTTTCAAAGCCAGTTGCAGCCAACTGACCTCCGAGGACCAAAAGAAACTGTCTGAAGAAGGACTTTGGTTTACTTGTTCTTTAAGGGGACTGCTTTATTTCATTTTTTACCTAGTCTATTCTTTTTCTCCTCTGAAGCAGTCTTTGGTTTTCAGACATAGATCTGTGTGACTGTTTGTTTGATGGGTGTCATCTGGAAAAGATTTATAATAGTAAGTAGATTTAACCTAATCTAAACATAAAAAACAACTTTAAGTTGTGTGTGTGTGTGTGTGTGTGTGTGTGTGTGTGTGTTATACTGTGTGGTGCATGCATATGAGTGTGCAGGCATCTTTATTGCTGTCTGCCTTACTCTCTTGAGACAGGGTCTCTCATTGAACTAAACACTTGTCATGTAGGCTGGGCTGGCTGGCTTATCTCTGTCTATCCCTCCCAATGCTTGGTTTATAGGCACATGCAAACATACTCTGCTCCTTTTTTCTTTTTTCTTTTTTAATATGGATGCTGGCTATTCAAGCTCAAGTCCTCGAGCTTATACAGTAAGTACTCTTACCCCCTGAGACATCTTCCCAGCACAACATTTTTTCCCCTTTTTTATGATAGGGTTTTGCTGTGTAGCCTAGATTGGTCTTCAACTCACAGTCTTCTTACCTTGGCTTCTTGAGTGCTGGGATCATTGGCTTGCATCACCATCATGCCTGACCACACTTTACTTTTTAAGGAAGCACATCTCGTATCTGTTTATGTTTTCCCCTACCTTCCCAACAACTTTGAGAAGAAGATAAAAGGTGCTGTGCAGAGTTTTAGATGCGGAAAGCCATTATAAGGGAATGAATGACTTGCTAAGGTCACAGAGTGAATTAAAGGCAGCCTGGAACTCAGTGCACTGTCTTTTTATTAAGTCTTCCCTATAAAAATTGTTATGATATAGCTCACATGGTGAGTTCATATTCAAGTGAAATAGTCTTACTTTCTGGATGAAGTATTCTGCAGGGTGTGCTTAAAGTGATAGTACAACATCCGGGGTCAGTCCCCTAGACCTGGGGCTTTAGTAAAAACATTAGTAAAACTTATAAGTGAGATTTTAAACAGATTGCACAAATTAAGTTGGAAGAACTCAGAGGGGTAATTAAACCAACCCCTTCATTTTCCAGATAAGAGAGCTGAAGCCTGAAGTGAGGAGGGTAGGTGGGAGAGTGATCAGGTTCATGTCCAGCTTTACAGGGAAAGTATGCAGCCTCACTGGGCAGGGACTGGGGCTGGCCTGCAATTTAGGAGTCACCGCAGTTGAAAAGGAAATCTGTGGCCTTCAGTCAAATGTTTGGAGTTGAGAGTCCTTCTGTGGTTATGTATGCAAATATGTTGGGCCACACCAAGCTTCCTATCCATCTTCAAAACTAACGTAACCATGTTTACCAAATCCTTATGTTGTTTATCTGATATACTCTTAAACTCCCTGAAAAGTCCAGACTTATGAATCTTTTGATATGCTCTGTCCCTAAGTATCTGTGTATCTGCTTTCAGAACAACCACTCCAGGCAATCAGTTCTAAGCTCTGCACAGCTCGGGGTTCCCCAGGCTACTTTTCTTTTTCCCCTGCAAAGGACTCTTTGTTCCCAGTGCCTGGGGTTGGGGTGAGCCCTGGGGCTTCCTAGACAGGATGATACAGTTCATTTGAAAATGGCCGCAGGGACCCAGATTTCTCTCCCTACCCTAAGGGCTTCTTTTAATCCCTCCTGACCCCCTGCAGTGACCTTAATGGGCAGCTGGGTAGAGATGCATGACTGTTATCCATAGCTATTATAGTGAGTCTTGGTAAGAATCTGAATAGCGATTTGAATTCACTTGCCAAATAAGTTCACATTGATGACCCATAGGCACTGATTTTTTTTTTTCTCTTTTAATCTGTGTCAAAGCAGAGAATTGCACAGGGGGTATATCTAAGAGTGATTGATCCTTAATCCTACCTATAGGCCATCCTAAAATCTGCTGGCCTAATTAAGTATAGTTTTTCTTAAGATCAATTCCCAATGTCTTGTCCCTTAGGATGCTGTAAGCATCAAAGGCCTCCCGGCCCACTAGATGGCAGTAGTCAGTTAATCATGTAGCGATGGCGCAGCTTAGAGAAGCAAGTCCCCAGACTGGCCAAGCTCTAGGATTTATAATCAAGTCCAGAATGTCTAAATTTAAAGATACTTTCTCCCCTCCAGCATTCCTCGAAGATTATTTTCACTCCTTCTAATTATTTATTTAGAATAAAATCTACTCTGAACTAGACCATGCGAGACTATGGCAAAAAAGAAACAAAGGGTCACACCCCAAAGCTACTGCTGCAGAAGGAGTGCACACCATCTCTTGTGGAGTCAGGACGAACTGGATTCAGTTGCTGCCTCCTCCTACAAGAGAGAGATTACTTGTTAGTCGTTTCCAGTCACAGATCTGCAGGCTTTGAGGTCTTCAAATTTGGGACAACAGCCAGACCAAGAGCTCCAAACCACAATTTGCCATACAACTGTGCTGAGTTCTGAACCAAACCCTAATATTAATTTATCGAACCACAAAGCTATTATAAAGTTGCGTTCTATTTTCCTTCTAGAAAATAAGCCCTCATATTGAGGAGTGAGTTTGAACTGATAGTCTGCATATTTCTTAGAACTATTGAATTGAACCAAACCAGAATGTCTTCTAAATCTGTCTTGAACTGAATCTTTATTTTATAGCCCTTGTCCCTGGTTTAAGACACGGCTCTTTCAAAGAACCTTGATTATCCCTGAAGCTGGTCTCAATACTGTTCTGGCTTCTAATTTTAGAGCATCTCACCATATGATTTTCTGGAACAGTGCCCCTAAGACCGCTTTTTACACAGAGATACCCCACCTCTTGCTATAAACCCCTTATTAGGCTATTTTCGAGTTGGTCTTGGTCATTTCTGTAGCAGTCAGAGGCTGGTGGTTGGATTTGAGATTTATGCAGGACACTTGGCTAAAATATAAACAGTGGTTTAGAGAAAGGGAATCTGCTTTGTGTCAACAGTAATACTAGGCTGGGGGCCTCCAGCAAGCTGAATTGGACGCTCATCCACTGAATAAAGTTACTGCGGCATCTGGCCCTGTCTGATCAGCCAGCTGGGGCCTGGCTGGAGAACACAGGCTCTCAGTCAACTCTATGCTCTGTCTCAGGACCCACCTGGCTAAAGAGGTGCGAGGCAGGGAGCCCAACATTAGGTTTAATAAGTATTTGTTCTAATTTTCTGTGAGCTTTTCTGTTGTCACGTCATTTAATACCTATAACAACCTTTTGAGGACCTGGGGGGCCAGATCCAGGCTTTGTAAGTGTTGGCCTTTGTACAACTGTGGGAGAAGGGAGCTTTAAGAAAATGAAAACAAAATTACAAATATAACAATAGGTAACAAAGCAAATATTGATTTAGAATAGCACAAAATGAGTCATATACTTTCAAAATAACTCTGGCCTTGAAAACTTACATTTCTTTCCTCTTAAAGTCTAGGAAGGCTCCAGCATTGCTAGATTACAGCTACATCCTTCTTCATATAGTGACCTAGGGACTCAGATGGAGGCTTTATGTCAGTTGTACAGGGATAGACTTAATATGGTGTGAAATTCAAGTGTGAAATAAAAACTTTTGGTTCTTGTCATAGTCAATGCCTGTAATCCTAGCACCCAGTGGGCTGAGGCAGGAGGATCATGAATTCCAGGACAGCCTTTGCTACATAGCAAGACCTTGTCTCAGCAAACAAACAATTCCCCAAACCTCTATTGACTCTTAATTTGATATGCTTCCATCAGAGTATGCCATCTTTTGCTACCATACTGCTCTGGGACCCTGGCAGTCCACCTTGAAACCTACACTGCAGGGCCACATTTGGTTTGAGTTACAAATCCCACAGGTCTCTTCCCTTGTCCTGAGACCAAGGAGAACCATTAAGGCAAATTGAAGATGGAAGAGATGGGATTTCCCCAGGCATGAACCATCCCAGCTTATCACAATTCCTGTTTTATAGAATGCAAGTTGCATTCTTTTGGTTTACTTTTTACATTTTTTGTACATATGTATGAGTGTTGTGCCTGCATGTATGTAAGTGCACCTGTGTTGTACAATGCCCATGGAGGCCAAAGAAGGCACTGAATCCCATGGAACTGGAGTTACTGATGGTTGTTAGCTGCCTTGTGGGTGCTGGGAACTGAGCCTGGTTCCTCTGCAAGAGCAGCCAGGGCTCTTAACCACTGAGCCTTCTCTCCAGCCCCTGGTTTATTGTTTTTTTGAGACAGATTCTCACTCTGTAGCCCAGCCTGACCTTGAGCATGAAGTAATTCTCCTGCCTCAGTCTCTTGAGTGCTGGGATGACAGGTATGCACCATTAAATCCAACTTCAAATTCCACAGTTGCTTCTTGACCTCTGAACCCTTGAGGGTTTCATATCTTCAGCAAGAAGCCAGCTCCCTGTGGGGGAAACTCTCTGATAGAGGGCTTCTGGGATGGCAGGTCTTTCTAGAGAGGCCTCTCTGGCCTGGCCAGTTCTAGACAAGTCCTTAGGGGCTCCAGGTGTCTTTGTGTGGCTTTGCATTCTCGCGTCTCCTCTGAGCCCTTCCTCTGAACACTGTTATCTCTCTCCCTCCCCCTCTCCCTATAAAACCTTCCTCTATGAGCAAGACTGTATTGCTAGGCTTTGTGTCTTTGGTGAATTTAAATTATTTGCTTTCTTCCTGTAGTATGGGCTGTAATTCCCTTTTAGGGGACAAAGCTTTAACCCTTCAAAGGAATGAGAAGTTGGGAATGGATGAGGGATCTTCCTTGAGTTGTGGGCAGGGTTAGAGGGACTGTCTACATTTTGGAAATGGTAGCACAGAAGCAGTTGCTGTAATTTTTATTTTGATTTATAGAAAGAAGATAGAAATCTAAAAGGAACTGAGCATTGCCTAGCATTGACCAGGCCCTAGTCCTTACAGGATTCTATAAAGTAGTTAGCATGACTTTCAATGTAGCTGAGTCAGAGACAGGTAAGTGTGACACAAAGGCAGGGAAAACAGTGTTTGATCTACTGCCTACCTTGTGCCTGGCACTAGATTGGGCTTTCTCATGTATCTGGCTTATTGTGCAGTACAGTATCAGGTCCATTTTTTAAAGTGAGAAACCTTCACTCAGCAGTGAAGTGACTTTCCTCAGGTCCCTGCCCTATGCAGAGGCAGACAGCTTGTAAGTCTTTATCTAAGCAAGTGATTTCTGAGGTTTTCGAACAAAATGGCTCACAGACCAAATTCAAGTGCTTGAAGCTCAGTTTACTAACTCTGCTTAAAACATACAGCAGGAGCAAAGGGAGAGGGGCAGGTGCTTAACTCACACAGGAAGGGTGCAAACAGAAGGACCTGCTCTCTGAATCCCAGGCTCTTCAAATTCATCTGTCTCCCTCCTGTCTGCTGCATCTGCCCTCCCTGCTGATGGCATGAGATTTGAATAAGGAGGGCCTAGCATGCAGAAAGTCTCTGGGCCAAAGCACACATTTGATCTGTGTTAGGAGGTACATCACAGCCAGAACAAGTAAGATTACCCACAGCTATAGCTTGCCAATTTCCCTCTTAAACAGCCTGGGATGTTATGTCAACTTCCTGCACAGAGCATGTGGGGCCAAAATGAGACCACGTGGGGGGTGATAAAGATTTCAGCCCAGAGGTGATATGATCCTGATTTGTCTTCTCCACATTTGTTTTACATTATATGTATTTTCAATACATCTCAGCCTATCTTACAGATTACCCACTTATCTGTAACTAGCATGCCTTTCGAGGGCTTACTATGTCTCAGGTCATTTACCATCCTTCCCTCAACCTGTGTTTTGCTCATGACTTGCTTTCTATCTCTGCTAGTTCAAGTTTTCTAATGCTGTGTAGCAAAATACCTGAAAGTTTTGTAGCTTAAAATAAAAAGTCACCTGTTTTATATATATGTATACATGTATATATATATTTAAAAATCATTCTTTGAGAATCTCACATATGCATACAATGTACTTCTATCATATTCTCCACCCCCGTTCCAACTCCTCCTGGCTCCCCCATATCTTCTTCCTAACTTCATGTCCTCTCATCCCACTGAGTCCAGTTACTGCTGCCCACATGTACATGGGTGTGGGGCCATCTATTGGAGCGTGGTTAACCTACAATGGACAACATCCCTAAACAAAGTTGACTCTCACTATGTCCTAGGTGCCATCTATATGTTGTAATGTTGGCTGGCTTGATCTTGTGCAGAAAACCACAGTTGCCAGCAACTCACATGTTTTAATCTTTCATGGTTTCTGAGACTCAGGAAGTTGGGAGCAGCTTGGCTGGGCACTTCTGGCAAAGGGATTTTTATGAAGTTGCAGTCACAATGTTACCTAGAGTTGTCATCATCTGAACTTAGGTGGGATTGGAGAAGTCACTGCCAGTTTGTTACAGCCACGACTGGGAAACTGATCCTGGCTGATGACAGGAATTCTTAGTTTCTCTGCACACAAGCTTCTTCATAGGGCAGCTTGAGTGTCTCATGAAGTGACAGCAATCTTCCCTCATCCCACAGATAGCAATGTCTTCTATTATCTAGCCTTGCAAATCACACACCATCATTTATTGATCACATTGGCCATCCCTGCTCTGCGTGAGGAAAGAGAGTATGATGCAAGGGAGCAGAAGGCTAGGATCATTGGGAGCATCTTGGATGACCGACATCTTGCATGATAGTCATCTGTTCTTGTGATTTTCATCCATTCAGTTTGTTTCTAAGATCTCATAGCCAAATTGTCCATTCTTAAAGCAATATGGAAAACCTGCATTACAGTGCTACAGATAGTAGGTGGTGTCCATCTTAAAACTTTCCCCTTCCCCAAGACACCTCCTTGGGAGACTGCCTATCTCATGCACTTAAGTTGTAAAAATTTCAAACACTGCAACAAAGCAATTATAACAGCAGTAAAAATCACCATCACCATCACGGAAGCGTGTTGCTCAGTAACAGTTATACAGGGTGGGAGAAATGGCTCATTTGATAAACAGTTTGCCTTGCAAGCATGAGGTTTGAGTTCAAGCCCTAGAACCCATATTCACAAAAGACAGGGGGAGGGTATGGCATGTGTTTATAATCCTAGTGCTGGGGAAGCAGAGACAGGTAGATTCCTGGGGCTCACTGGTCAGCCAGGTAGCTTACTTGGAGAACTCCAGGCCAGTGAGATACCTGGTCTCAAGTGAAAAGTGTATGGTACCTGAGAAGCAACACTATTGTCCTCTTGCTTCTACAAGCATGTACACACATGAACATGTGCACCTTATATACATGTGTATACACATGTGCATATGCACACACATGTGCACATACATGGAGTTGTTGTATACAAGGTCTTCACAGAGCCTCCTGAGGAGACCAGGGAGGAGCTCTGTCCTAGCAGCTCAGTTGCAGAAGACAGTGCTCTTCTTTACCATTCCATGGCCTCCTCTGAGTGGCTGGTTCCTTTAGAAGTTGCTTTTTTCTGAGCAGCATCTAGAATTCTTTAACTTGAGACATGAGAGACCATATTGCCCCTGATACAAGAAATCCAGCTTGTGTTTCCGTCTCTCATCCTTGTGAATCCTGAATTCTCTGGGAGGTGCTTATCACTTCTGCCTGTGACATTGACCCATGTGTTTGTTTTGCTTCCGTGCATGGTATCATGTCTTTTCTGATCAGTGGCATCTCCTTCTGGGGGGAACATGGAGAAAGGACACTGTTAATTTATTTTGCTTTGTCCCAGGGTGTCAGCTGGTAGCCTTTGCCAGGAAAAGCAGTTGTTTTAAGCCACTGAGACAAGTGCCTGATGATCTGTCACACAGACAGGGTATACTCTGGATGTGAATGGCTTTGCTAAGATCTTCAAGAACTGCTTATAACCAGCCAAGTCATACCGTGGCTGTTCCAGTGTGTCATGTGTTAATATGGCATTTCTTTTTCTTGCTGGTCAGGCAAGGAGTGCGAAGCCCTTAGGGCCACTAGGTTGAGGTAGATATAAAATCAGATTTTAACTTATTTATGACTTCTTTTGGAGGAAGAGTAGAATGAATCTCTTCAGAGGATAGTCATTGGAAATGTAACCATTTTCACCTTCCAGTTCACAGAATCGTGTTAGTTTGAAGGTGAAATTTCTCCCACAGCTCAAGTGTTTGAACGTTTGGTTCCCAGCTGGTGGTTTGGGGAGGTTGTGACATCTTTGGGAGCTGGGGCTTGGTACATAGGTCATTAGTGCATGCCTGGAAGGTTATACCTGTGCCTGGTTCTGATCTGCATTCTCTATTTCCTGCCTGCTGTAATGGGAGTCACATGTTTTCCCTGCTGTGAAATCCCCTGAGACTGTGAATCAAAATGAACCTTCCTCCCTTATGTTGCCTCTGTCAAGTATTTTGTCACAGGCTTGCAAAAAGTAAACAATACATATGGCTAATTAAAATCACAATACTTAAAAGAACGATGGCTTTTGGGGTTTCATTGTTTACTGGAGATGGCTGATGGATACTGTTTTCCATTGTGCAATGGCTACTTCATGTGTTCAATGGATATTGTTTTCCATTGTGTGATGATTAATCTCATGTGTATGTCTGAGTAGGCCACAGAATGCCCAGATATTGGTTCATATGGACATTATTATGATAGTGTTTTGGGATGAGTTTAACATTTTGAGTTGGAAGACCAAAGAAAGCAGATTGAACTCTAACCTGAGAGGGCCTCATTCAATCTATTGAAGGCCTGACCAGAACGGAAAGGTGATCCTCCCCAATGTAAAAGAGAATTCTTTCTGTCTGATGGCCTTCAAACTGGGACATTGGTTTTCCTCCTGACTGTACACTTGAACTGGGACATCAGCTCTCTTGGTCTCAGATCTACTGACCTTTGAATAAGAGTTACACCATTGGCCTTCCTGGGTCTCCAGCTTGCCCTCTCTCACTCTGCAGATCTTGGGTGTTATCACTCACTGTACTTGTATGAGCAATTCCTTATGACACACAAGCAGAACCTGTTGGTTCTTTTTCTAGAGAGGTTTTCCTATTGTTTGGTCACTGATACCATCTCCATGATTGGGCGTATTATAGCATCTATACTCCAGCGATATGCTGCTATTTATCCAAGCAAGGTAGCCTTTTCTATTTCTTTCCCCCAACTACTAGCAGCCCAAGAGTATACTTTATTCTCCTTCCCTGGGTCACCATATAGTGCAATAGGACACTTTTCCTCTTTATCTAATTCCAACTCTTTCCCCTAAACCATTGTAGGACAGCGTGTTGATGTGTCCTCATTCAGGGACCATTTGATGATCTTCATGAATGCATCTCCTATGTGACTGACAAGGAAGTGACTTCCCAGGCAATCTAACGTCCAGGGTCTCAGGATCCCCATCTACGTCTTATCAGGTACGAGATGCAACACTTTCAGGACTGTTGACAAAAGTGCCATTGCAGGTTCTTTTCCAAGTACTAGGTTCAGTATCTGTTGATATTGTTTCTAGATTAGGTTCCTAACCTTGACCTCTTACGTAGTATCCTCCTTCAGTAGATTTCATGCAGGTCATTTACCTTTGAATTAGGCCCAAACAACAAGAGATTTTTGTTTGTTTGTTTGTTTGTTTTGTCCTACTAGAGATTGGACCTAGGGCTTACCACTCTACCATTGAACTGTGTCCCCAGCATTCTTTTTACTCTTTTATTTTTGAGACAAAATTGCTCACAAAATTTGAACTTATTATGATCCTCTTGCCTCAACTTCTGGAGTAGCTGAGATTACAGGCCTATACTACTGTGCCTAACAACAGGAGGTCTTGAGTTGGGGAGAGGCTGGTGAAGTGAGCCCTGATTTGGTATTCTGTTACTCTGACTGACCTTACTCTGCAGCACCTTTTATTGGATATGTGTGACTTAAGAGCTTTCTAGAGTTCCTGGTAATTTGTTCCCCAAGGTTCTGAAGATGATTCCCAGACTTCTGAGCTTGAAAACTATTGTAAACAATCTTCCTTTAGATTCTCACCTCTGGAAAATTAGCTGCTCTTAGAGATCTTGACACTAACCACTTACCTCAAGTTTTAATGTTTTGCTTGGATTGTATGCTGTCACCTCTAAAATAGTCTTGGCCATGCCACAGAGGACTATGTATATATGGGAGTGGTACATCTGGGTCATCTCACCATAGATATTTTCTGCTTCCATGAGATGGTGGAAAGCTGCCACCTGGACATGAATGTGGGCTCTCAGGGGATTTTGGTTATAATTGCCCTTTTTTTATCACCTGCTATCAGTGAGGAAGTCCTATCCCTGATTCACTGATGACTTGGTATGATGTAAACATATATGGAGTAGAGAATAGGGTCACCTATGCATTGTACCTGAGAGATTCCGACACAAGTGCATGAGAAGAGTTGTAGGATGGGCTAGTGGCCCCATACATGCTTATTACCAGGTTGACTTCTTGACTACTCTCTGAATCTCTGCTAAATAACCTCTAGGTTATGGATAATGGCTGTATCCATTGGTCTTTTTGCTAGGAAGAACTTTCTCATTAAAACCCAACTGCTTTTACAGATGCATCTGTAGTAAGGAATTAAACCAATGGGATAGGGTCAGCATCTCAATCTATCATGATGCTTATCACTAAAAAGTCTCCTCCTCCTACAACATTCACAGGGGTGCCAAAGATTCTGTCACCTCATCTTCAATCCCAGTCTTGTCCCCTAGAACTTAAGAGGAGGCAATGGTAATCATTGCTAGGGATTCCCTTTTATCTCCTTCTGTTATGCAGACAGCTCTCCTTTTTGCACCAGCTGCCAGCATTATGGGCTGAGAGTCCCTTTTCTATGGCTCTATTGGTCAGAGGTATTGCTCTGTTGACTAGATGGGACTCTTTTTGTCAGGGGAAAAATTAGACTGACCACAGAGGATGTTTGATCAGAGTTGACATTGCCTTTGGGTTTGTTTGTTCAGGTGGCAACAGCTCACCCTGTTGTTAGGGATGATGCTACCCCACAGAGCCCTGATGTGAGGGATGTTCAGTGGACTTCCTTTTTATGTGTGTATGTGTTGTGTGTGCGTGTGTGTGTGTGTGTGTGTGTGTGTGTGTGTGTGTGTGTGTATAACCTCAAGTATCAGTCCTTAGGCACCTTCCATCTTTTGTTTGAGACATGATCTCTCACTAATCTGGAACCTCACCAAATAAGCTAGACTAACTGGCCAGTTAATTAATTTATTAATTAACTTGGCTTCTAGAGATCTGCCTATCTCCACCCACTCCCCATCTTGACATTGGTGGGATTACATGCATGCATGCATGCATCACCAGGCCTGGCTGGTGGCAGAAAACGGGTTCTGAGAACAAACTTAGGTCCTCATGCTGGCAAAGCAAGTACTTTCCAGACTGAGCCATCCCCCAGCCCTCAGTGGACTGTCTCCTTAGCCTATTACTTTAAGGAAACACTGTCTCTGAAGAGACTTTCAAAAGCCAATTGTATCCCCTTCTTGGCCCCACCTTTCTCTCTAAGTTGTGTACCCTCTTGTTAGCAAACCTCCTCAATGGCCACTTACTTCCTGTATTAGTTTCTTTAGCCAAAGAGATGTGCAGAATCTGGGCCAAACAGTGGCTCATATTTTTGTGATCATTAATTCACATTAGTATCAGTAGCTATGATGTCCCAATAGCTGATTAGTCAGAATCTTGAGCCTACACATGCCATCCTCACTCCCTACATCGTACATAGATTGACATTTTCTGCTTCTTCCTTTTAAGGTTATCGTTCCACTTTCCACTCTACTGAGCATTCTGTTCTTTGCCTTTGAACAAGAGTTTGAATATATATATGTATATATATTACTATTTTTACATTATTATTTTTCTTTTTACTATTTCCAGGATTTCAGTACAGAGAGAGATCATACCATGTACTCTATCTGCCACCACGGATGGACAAGAAGCCAGATCCCCACTTTCAAACTCAATTCCCCTGTCTTCATTGTATAGATTAACTTATCTCCACATTCCCTACCCTACTTGGCTCTGAGCACCTGTTTATATATGCAAAGACTCATTGATATATTCGACTAAATAGTGGAATATATATTCCAACACTTCTCTTTGGCAGCCTGGAATAATTGGCAGAATCTTTGAAATTTCCATTTTTTCCCTCACCCTCACCCATTAATCTCAGCCGGGGAAGAGAGCCATAAAGAAACTTCTACCTTCTTTAATATGAATTATGCCTTTTTAAAAAGGCAAGCATGGTTGTTTTAAGTAATATTTTTTCTCTATTACAATTTTAAGTAACAGTTCTGAGACACATGTATCAAGAATTACACTAAATAAATTACAAATACTAGTTCATTTAATTTTTACAATATTCCTAAAGCAGGTATTTCATTTACATTTGCAAATGAGAAAACTGAGATTAAGAGAGGTTAAGTGGAAAGATAGCTCAATGGGTAAGAGTGCTTACTGTTCTTATAGAGGACCCAAGTTCAGTTCCCAGCATCCATGTTTGGCAGCTCACTACCACCTGTAATTCCAGCTCCAGGGGATCCAACACCCTCTACTGGCCTCCACAGACACCCCTACATGCATCATATACACAGAAAAATACATTAAAAGAATCTTTAGAGAGAGGTTAAGATGTTCTCTAAAGCTGCATAGCTCTTGAAGAGCAAAATTAGTATTAAAATTTGTGCCTGCATAATTTTAAACTTTTTCTCTAAATCCCTATTGGAAAATATTTTAGACTTTGGAGGTCATTTAAAGTCTCTGGGTCTTTCATGAATATGAAAGCTAAAATGTTGTCCTACCTGGTAGGCTATGAAAAGCAAGGCAAGGGCCATATTTGACCTAGGGGCCATAGTTAGCCAACCCCTATTCTAGAGCATCTGTTTGGTCTACCACAGCCAGAGGTGTGTCCAGATGGCACAGCTGCCCCTTGCTGGGCCCAGAAGAATACTGTGACCATCAGCCATGTTATGGCCAATTGTGATTTAGTGGCATTATCTGTCGTGTTTCCATCCTCTGCTTCCTAAATTGGGAATTAGAAAGGACAATAGGACTTTCTGTTTTTTTAATCTCCTGGTATTTGTCACACTGAGCCTTTGGGGCCCTTGGTGAAGAATCAATGAGTTCTATGCCATTTTTCGTATCCAGAGTTTCAGGCAACAACTGCTTTTCTGTTTCTTCTTCCTGAAAGCCATTCATCCTACCTTGTTTGGAGAGAAGAGGCAGATCAAAAAGGAAATAGAATCAGGGTCTCCTTTCTTCACTGTCCTTGATCAATAGATAATTATTTAAAGTTTATCATGGGGCTTTGGGGAAAGAGAATTTGGTAGGCTGGCCATAAATCGAAGCTTAGAGATGATAAAGGTGTAAGGTGAAAGAGTTTGATAATGTGAAGGCTCAATAGACCAAAAGGAGATGATAGAGCTTGATTGAAGGGTACAAAGAGTGCACAGAATTTAGGTTGATTCTGAGAGGTTTTGCCTAGATAACTGTGGAATAAGGGTGTCACCGAATAAAAGAAAACTCAGTGGCAGAATCACATTTTGAGAGGACATGTCAAATTGTAGTGGATGAGTTCAGCTGGAGGCTTCTGTGGTTTTCGCCTGGAGCTGTCAGGACAGCCATTTAAAGTACAGGTTCAGAGCAAACGGAACTGCTAGACTAAAGAGTTTGAATTTAGCCTTAGGTTAACTTGGATCTATTGAAAAAAAATTGTGCAGAATTGAGTCTTCACAAAATCCATATTTAGAAAAACAGTTTGGAGGAGAAAGAAAGAAGCCTTATAAACTATGATGTTACTGTTTCCAGTGATCCTGGCTGTGATACGATGGGGGCTGTGAGCCAGCAAAAGTAAAAACATGACAGACAGATGCTAAAGATACTTTGCAGGCAGAATTAGATAAACTTGGGTTCTTTTTTAATCATAGGTTTTTCTTTTTTAACTAAAAGTTTTTTATTTGTGTGTGTGTGTGTGTGTGTGTGTGTGTGTGTGTATGCACTGTGTGGAGGTACTCACAGAGACCAGAAAAGGGTATTGGATCACCTGGAACTGGAGTTACAGGTGGTTGTGAGCTGCCTGCTATGGATGCTGGGAACTGAACTCAAGTCCTCTGCAAGAGCAGCCAGCGTTCTTAACCTCTGGGCCATCTTTCCAGCTGGAGATTTTTCTTTTGAATGCAGTATTTTCCCAATATTTTGTTCTGAAAAATTCTAAATTGGTCGTCGGGAAATAATACAATAAATATTCATATAGTTTTCATACAGATTGACCATTAAGATTTTTGCCCTGGTTGCAATCTTCCTCCCTCTTAAGTAAAGTGATTTTCTTTTAAATAGCTTCATTTTAATTACCACGAGAGATTTAATGAAGGTACCATAATTTTATCTACTATCTAACTCATATTCAGATTTATGTGATTGTCCTAACAATGTCTTTTATAGCTGATTTTTTTGCATTCCATCAATGATCAGGAATTTTAAAGATTTTATTATGTCTTTTTGTGATTAATTTAGACTGTTTTCTCTCTCTCTGTTGGTCTTTTTCACATTGGGTTTTTAAAGAGTCTCAGCCACTTGTTTTAAAGAAAGCCTGATGATGTAGCTTTGTCTGAATGCTTCTTTGTGATTAGAGTTAGAGAATATTTGGTACACATAGGACATAGGTGAGGCTGCAGCCTGAACACAGCACTACAACCTGAAACACATGACATCAGCAACATGGCCCATTCCTGGTAAGGCTGCGCTTGATCATTTGGCTAAATTAGTGTCTGCTAGAACTCACTGCATAGGTACCCTTCCCCTTTCCACCTGGATGATATTTTGAAACTGTTTATCATATATATCATGTGTATGGTTTGTTCCACAGGGGTTCAAGAATTAGTAGTGACTGAGGGTGCTGCCTTCAGAAGGGATTAACATAGTTCTATGTATGGACCCTAGTATCAAGAAGTACTCTTTGTCTTCCTATCTTGCTATGCCATCTCTTCCTCCCTTCAGACTTCTCCCATGACACTATCTGCCATGTCTCTGATATAGTTGAGAAACTCTCACCAGAGGGTGAATGGTGGACTTGCCTGATTTTGAACTCTATTCTTACAACCTTGTGAGCTAAATAAACCTCTCTTCATTATAAATTATCCAGCCTCAGGTATTTTTTATGGCAATGGAAAATGGAGTAATGTTTATCATACATAATTATGAATTTATAGTGATATCCTTAATTTTGGTTCCGTATCATAGGATTTGCTTTTCTTCCAATTTAATATTTATATATTGAACTCTATAAATCTGACTTGCCTAATCCTATAAGAAAAAGCTATCAAAGTCAAGCAGGCCTGCAATCACAGTTATTCAAGAGGCTGAAGCAGGAGGGTCACAAGATCAAGGCCTGTGTGGGAAACTTAGTGTGACCCTATGTCAACAAAAAGCAAAAAGAAGCATGGGGATACAGCTCAGTAGCAAAGCCCCTTCATTCTGGTGGCTTCATAGTTTCCCATTATGTAATGGTATCATCATTTATTTAACTTTTCTCCTCGCATGAGCATTTAGATCTTCTCCAATGATTTTTAAAAATTACATTGTCACAAAGAAAGGGCCTGTGAATGTTTTTATTCTGAAATTGTCAGAGGTGTGTCTTCATGGAGACTGAGAAAATGTGGTTGCCGAATCAAAGGGCAGTGTGCTTGTGGCCTCATCTAACATGACCATGGTGCTGCCCATGGGAACAGGATCATTTTTCCCTTTACACTGAAACTATTTGAGATGACCCTGGTCCCTACAGCTTCACTAACAGAGGGACCACCAAGGCTTTGGAAAACTGAATCTTTTTTATTTATTTATTTATTTATTTATTTATTTATTTGTTTATTTATTTTATTATTGTGTGTGTGTGTGTGTATGTGTGTAATGAGCAGTGTGCATGCTACAATTGTGCATATGGAGCTGTCAATGTACAACCTTGTGGAGTCAGTTCTCTCCTTCCACCTTTACATGGGTTCTGGAATCAAACTCGGGTAACCAGGCTGGCAATTGTCTTCAATTGGCCCGTGGCCCTGTCTGTGAGACATCTTCTTAATTGCTAATTGATGGAAGAGGACCCAAATCACTGTGGGAGGTGCCATTCCTAGGCAGGTGGGCCTGGGCTGTATAAAAAAGCTAGCTGAGCAAGCCAGAGGGAGTAAGGAAGTCAGTAAGTAACACTACTCCATGTTTCTGCTTCAAGCTCCTGCCCTGAATTTCTGTCCTGGCTTTCCTTGACAGTGACTGCAACCTGTAAGATGAATTAAACCTTTCCCTCCCCAAGTTGCTTTTGGCCATGGTGTTTATCACAGCAACAGGAAAACAACCTAGAACAGAAGTCTGCTTTCCATTTACATTTTATTTTTCTTTTTGAGACAGGGTCTCCCTGTAGCCCCAACTGGCTGGAACTTGCTGTGGAGCACAGGCTGGCCTTGATCTCTCAGAAATACATCTGCCTGCGCTTCCAGAATGTTGGGATTAAAAGCATGTGCCCCTACACCCAGCTTGTACTTCCTTTTGTTTTTTAACTTTTACAAAAACTTTATTGAGAATTTCATATATGCATATAAGGTGTTTTGACCAAATCCATGCCCACTCCCTCCCCTCCAACATTCCCCCCCCGACCCAAAGAGGTAACCCTAAAATCTTTTAAGGATTAGATACAAGCTCCCAAATACTTTTGACATTTTTGGCCTTTGGAACAGAGTATGTTGCTAACAGGCCCAAGAACACTGCAAGTTTTAGCCAAGAAACTGGCTGTATTTCTTTGGGACTTTTTACCCTAACTGCCTAGCCAATTCCTACCTCTTATTCTTATCACACCATCCTCTGAAGGGGTTACCCAAATTGCCAATAGGGAACAGGGATGCAGACTGCTTTGGCTGCTTCCATGCTGAACAGGGACACAGGGTGAGGCAATTGGAGTACCCCTTCAGTGGGTCTAACTGAAAGACTCCCAAATTGCATCACCCTTTTCTCTAAGAGGAAAAGAAAGTCCTTGAATCATGAATAGGAGATGTGAAGGAGAAGTAAAGGCAAGAGTAATTAGCATTACAAGTTCTAGACAGGGAACCAGAAAAAAGTCAGAACAGGACAATTTTCAAATGTTCATATGAAAGTCCATTGGAGTTTCTTGAGATGGGCTTCCAAAAGCATCCCTCTATTGGGTTCTTCCTCACTTTTCTTTTGTCTTCCAAGGCTGGACTATAGAGTGATGGGTTCGAATTTTGCTTTCAGGTATTTTGGGCTT
>NW_008337842.1:1836518-1837221 GCF_000622305.1 Nannospalax galili | reverse complement strand
GTGTTACTTCACTTAGTATAACAGTTTCTAGATCCATCCATTTACCTGCAAATTTCATTATTTCTTCTTTCTTACTGCTGAATAGAACTCCAAGCTTGTACTTCTTTATTAGTGAGATGGAATATCTTTTAATATCTTTAAGGAAAATTGTGTGCAGAAAAAGTATATACTTTTTGAAAACCATTTGTTTTAGCTACTTTTCTTGTTGCTGTGACCAAATACCCAACAAGAAGCAACTTAAGGGAGGAAGGGTTTATTTTAGCTCATAGTCTGAGGAAGTACATCACATCACTGGAGAATATGACTGTGGGAACTTGCTGCTTGGAGTCTGCACTTTCTCACATCTTAGTGGAACAACCTGGAACAGACAGGAAGTGAGGCAGGACTCTAAGTGCCAGGACCTGCCCCTTCAGTGACCCACTTCTTCTAGCTGGACCCCACCTCCTAAAGACGGTACAGTCTCCCAAAACAACACCACCAAGTGAGGACCAAATGTTCAAACACACGTGCCTGTGGGGGACATTTCACATTTAAAACATAACACTGTTTACAATACTTCTATCAGATTTGTAAAGTATTTGTTTTCAAAATTAATATATATAGATAAGAGCCCCTTTTCTGTGAAATATGTCATGCTTTTGTTTCCCATTTATCACTTCCGAGTGCATGCGCGCGTGTGTGTGTGTGTGTGTGTGTGTGTGTG
>NW_008337842.1:1797027-1835402 GCF_000622305.1 Nannospalax galili | reverse complement strand
GTGTGTGTGTGTGTGTGTGTGTGTGTGTGTGTGTGTGTAGGTGTACATGTGCATGTGGAGGCCAGAGGAAAGTCTTGGATGTCATTCCTCAGGCACTACATACCTATTTAAAGCCAGGGTTTCTCATTGGCTTGGATCTCAGCAAATAGGATAGATTGGTTGGCCAGTAAGCCCCAGGGATCCGCCTGTCTTCACCTCCCTAATGGTGGGATACAAATACATACCTCAACACCTGATGTTTTTACAAGGACTTTGGGGATTGCAATCTGGCCCTTGTGCTTGCAAAACAAGCACTTTATAGGCTGATCTATCTCTCCAGCCTATCGCTTATCTTTTGATTTTTGTTGTTTGCTATATTAAAGGTTATTTTTAAGTAATCAGTTTTTTTTCTTTAGCATAGCTGGTCTCTAATCACAGAAAACCTTTTCTCACCAATTGTGTGGCTATATCTTTTACAAGGTCTTTTATGCATTTGGAGGTTAGTATTCTACTGAAATATATGAAGAAGTCAATTTTATTAAGTTTGAAGGCATTGCAGTAGCACTATCATTTGTTAAAAAAAAATCCATCATTCCATTTGAGATGATGAGTTTGTAGTATCCTACACTTCCATATGTACTCGGGAAATTTCTTGTCTGAGTTTTACTTTATCTGGTATTAACATCATAGCTTTTCTTCTTGCTTCTATTTTCTGAGTGAAATCTGCGCATCCGTTGACTTCTAGTGTTGTGAAACATAGCTGTTAGAGGTATCTCCTGTATTCACCGTATATTTTTCACTATTTGAGCCAACATGAGAATCTTTATTTTAATAGATAATACGCTTACATTTCTTGATGTCTCTAATGTGGCTGCTTCTAATACGTCAGCCTTTCGTTGTGTTTACTGTAGGCGTTGTGCTGGGTTCTTTCTCTTACCTGCTCACTTATTTTTCTTTTTGGGTTTCTTTCAGAATTTAAGAAACTATATGGTTGTTTGGTATATTATACTTCTCAGTGTATTCAGGGTTCTTAGTTTCCTTTGTGTGTGTGTTTGTACATGTATATGACATATGTATGCACATGTATTCATGTATGTGCGTGTGTTCACATGTGTGTACATGTGTGTAGAGTTCAGACGTTGATGTGGAGTGTTTTTCTCTATTGATTTCCATTTTATTTTTTGAGACAGGATCTCTCACTGAACCTAGAGCCAGGCTGGCTGGTCAGAGAGCTCCAGAGATCCACCCATATCTGCTTCCCCAGTGCCAGGATTATAGGTGAATGCCACTACGCTGGGCATTTTATATGGGTTCCGAGAATCCAAACCCAGATATTTATGTTTCTGCAGCAAGCAGTTTACTGACTGTCTGTCTCTCCAGCCACCAGACTCTCCATTTGCCTTACTTAGGCATCTATTTGATTGTTGGGTTTAAAATATAATCTCCATCTCCTCTTACCATCCACGTGGTAGTCAATGATTTGACTCTACTTTCTGCTTTCTTCTTTTTCACTTTGCCAGTCTTTTAAAAAGTTGCATTGTATTTCCCGTCACAGAACACCTAGTATTTCCATTGCACTTTTCCACCTTTGTTCCACTTTGGTTTGGGGCTCAAGGCATAAGCATAGTCAGTCCTTGTTCTCAATCCCATTCTTAAAGTTTCTCTGACATCTCTCGTTTAGGTAAGTTTGAAATTTAGATGGTTCTTCTGAAAGGGTTTATGAGTAAAAATTTCTTTCTAGTCGTGCATGTTTAAAGCTTTTCTCTTATCTTTGATATCTGAAGGACAGATTGGTTAGATATAAATTTTTTCCTCACACTTTTTGGAGTTTCTGAAAAATATTGTTCCATTATTGGCAGAGGCTGAGAAGTCTGATTTCAAAACTTTTTTCCAAATATCAAGGGTTGTAGAAAAAAGTTAAGTTTGATCAAGTACGTTTCAGACTGAAACACATCACTATTCCTGGTATATGGGGAGGTAGACATATGGATATAAACTCATGTTCAAAGTCCAAGTCTGTTAGTATTCAGATTTTGGTCTTTTTATTTTGGGAAAGTTTTATTGAATGATAGGTGTAAATATTATTTTGATTATTTTATTTCTTTACAGAGACTCCACTTACTGAAATAATTTTGCTACTTGTTATTTTAATCTTTTTAATTTATTTTTTATTTTGGAGTTTTTGTTTTGTTACTTGAGATCTCCTACATCTGTCTCTGGAGTGCTGGGGATTATATGTGTGCCCACCATGCCTGGCTGATTTATTTTTAAATATCCTTTTAATCATAATTATTTTCTTGAGTGTGATGTAGTTTTCCTTTGTGTCTCATTAGACTTTAGCTAAATTTGTTCTTCTTTGGACAACTTTTTAGTTTTCCCATAGAAGATGATTTTATCTTTCTCCTCAATTGATTATTCCGAGTTTAATAAATTCTTTCACATTTTCTGTGCGTTTATTTTTGTTTTATTTTTGGTTTATTTCTGTTCTAGGTTTTTATATTTCTTCCTTGAATCATTTTCATGTTTGCAAATGCATATTTAGGATGCTTAAGCAAGGGCCAGTATGCTCTTATACTGTTTTTCAGCCTTATGGTGGTTGGATTTGGAGGGGGGCAGTTACCAGCTGAAATATTTTAGATCTCATTTTGACTTTTTCTTTTTATAGTAACTTTTGTACTGATAAAGCCGGTTAATTCTGCTAATTTTGAAATACTCTTTCATAGACTTGCAGTAACAGGTGTATGTAGACAGGAAGGGATGGAACTTGCCATGGCTTTATTTTTAGTTCAAGAATATACTTTTGCTGAGGAATGAAATGGAATTTCTTTACTATGTGCTGCCTTTGGCAGGTGAGGAGATTCTCTTCTGTCTTTGTGGGGCCATTGAAAATTCATTTTTACCTCCTGATTTTATCTTTTTTCTTTTGACCAGCAAGTCTCTAAACCCTGACCCTTTGAAATCACTTCCTCTAGTTCAGAACTACTCCCTTCTCCAGGATGCCCTGTTTAATTCTTTGTGCCTTCAAACCCTATCCAGTAGATTCCCCTATGGCCAGTTCTCAGATGCACCAAGACCCTGATGTGTCCTTGCAATCCCCCACACTGGGTGGGGCTTTCTTTCTGAATCCGTCCTCCATGGTCCCCTTTACTTTCTGGCATACATTCTCCAAATGGCTTTGCTGTTTTTTGCTTTATTTCCTGACTGCACAATTTTAATTTCATAGTATTCTTGGCTTCCTATCTTCTATAGTCTTGGGTTATGACTAGTTTTATTTACTCTTGTGTTGTTTTTTATAGATTTTGTTTTTCTTTTTGTAGAGGTGTGAACTGACTTGGATTCAAGTATCTATTGTTATTCCACTAGAAGTCAGCGATCTCATAAATTTGAAATTTGAAATACATGTTAGAAGTTGTTTAGTTCAAATCCCTCTATTTACAGATGAGAAAGATAATGCTAACAAGAATCCATTTGTCCAGGGTTATAACAGGACTGAACTTAAGTTGGTTGGTTGGTCTGTATCAAGAAAATCCAGAGTGCAGATAAATTGTACTATGGGGAGAAATCCTCAAAGTCAGAAGTCTTGGGGTTTCCATACACACATTTAGGATCCCCATGGTGGCGCACACCTTTAATCCCAGCACTTGGGAGACTGAGGCAGGTGGATCTCTGTGAGTTCAAGGCCAGCCTGGTCTACATAGTGAGTTCTAGGACAGCTGGGGCTACAGGGAGACCCTGTCTCAAAAAGACCAAATAATAATAATAATAATAATAATAATAATAACAACAACAACACTGTCCTGTGTTCCCTAGTTGCTGGAAATAGAAGCCCAAAGAACTATCTCTGGACCTATTGAGCTGTAAGGTCCTGGGAAAAATTGTCCCCACATTCTTATCTATGATGTGCTGACTGGAAGTGCAGAGGCTCTTGAGATTTAGCTAAGCTAAAATTTTGCTTGCAAATGGGAAGGTGAGAGAGGAGAAGACATCAGAAGACTGAATTTTCTCCTCTCTTTCCACACCAGGTTTCTTAGGGATTTTTTTATCACCACTTTTCTCCATTTAATTATTATTTTTTCTTGTCAAAGAAAATATGAACAGAGAAGTCCAGAATAAAGTTCAGCACTTACTCTACAACACTAATGGAGTTTCAATGTGCTAGGCACTCTGCTGACTTTGGGAGAAATAGTGAGGTATAAAGCAAAGCCCTTGCCCACCAAATGAGTTTGCAAGCATTATGCAACTAGTGGGTAAGTGCTATCAGATGTGAAAACAGTTGACAGTGGGAGCACAGAGGCGGAAACAATGGCCATGCCTTGAACAGCAGAAGTCTTTGCTAATGAGGTGGCATTTGAGTTGAATTTTTAAAGAATGAATAGAGGGATTTGCTGGTCAGAAAACTGGACAAAGTATTTTATATTTGGTGAACTGGACAGTTGGGAAATGCTTGGAAAATCAGGCTTGGCCTTGCACCAGAGGGTAGATCTCAAAAATCCTAGTTTATTTAGAACTTTGACTCGAAGTCCATCAGAAGTAGTAAAGGACTCTAACTAACTGGTCTGTGTTGTGATAGATCTTGTGATTTTGCATGTGGAGTGAGTCTGAAGGGCCATGCTTGGAAGCAGGGATATAAATTAAGAAGATTTTGTAATACAACTGAAAGGTACTGCAGGCCTCCAACTCTGCCTTTGCTTTTATGTCCAACCACTGTCTATCAGAAGTCCGTAAAAATACCTCAAACTCAACTTGTCTAAACCCATTCTTTTCTCTTTACCCTTAATATTTGTTCTTTACAGACGTTGTTAAGTCCAAAAACCAAACTAGAAACCAAGAGATGGTTTTTCCTGAATCTGTATATTCAATAGTCACCAACACTTAAAAACTCAAACATTTAAATATGTTCCCTCTCAATTCCATCTTCTCCTATCTTGGTAAAAATGTGAGGAAATACTGTTAAATAAAAACTGTCCTGAACATTGCATCAGTGAGTTAGAGGTCCCTATGAGGTGACAGAAATTTAGGAAAGGGAATTTAAGCTATATGGCTAAGGTAAGAAGTTGTACTTGGTGATTGTGACATTGGATGCTGAGGTTTAGAAGGAGGTGCAATTGTGGTCGATGCTGAAAGTTTGGTACAAGTAGGGGCAATATTGTATACTTTTCTCATTGTACTGTCAACATACTTGGATAGAGCAAGTGAAGGGAGGAAACATTTTCTCTGGTTCATGATCTCAGGGCAAGGCAAGGAAGGCGCTGCTCCGCCCACCACAGTGCACATGCACCAGCTTCTTCACAGGTCAAGGACTAGGAAGCAGACAAAACTAGACAGGAACCCAGTGGCCCTTTTCAGCCAACCAGGCTCCGAGTCTTAAAGATAACACAAAACTCCCAAAATAGTGCTAAAAGCTGGGGATCAGTTTCCAAACATAGGACGACATAGGGGACAGTTTATATTCAAACCATAACAGGAGCAGACGTTTGAGGAAGACTTTTCAGAGATAAGGAATGAAAGTTAAACGACTTATTAGTATAGCTATTGAAGTCCTCAAGACTAATGACAATGGGACTGGTCAGTCATTGAGGTCATAATTCTAGCAACAGAGTGATATTCAGACACTGAAGTCATCAGGAAATGAAGGAATGTACTAAAAAGCAGTAATGAAACAACCATACTCACCCTTAGATGCAAAGTGTATCACATATAAAAACATAAATATCATAACCCAAGGATGCCCCAAATACCCTGATTAGAAAATGGGCCACTTAAGCCTTATTTCCCTTGATTAATCTATTCTTCTGAATGCTTTAAATTCTATCCCTTTTCTAGGAACTTAGATTCAGCTCTGATTTTTCTAGTTGAAAACTTCTAAGTGAAAGGGGGTATTGTCAAAAAGACAGAAGAGACAACATACTTTATTATGAACTTAAATGTCATCCTCTGCATTACCTGAGCATTTTCCTCAAATAAATCAATCTTCCTTGTTCTCTTCTCCTAAGATCAAGGGAAGATAGGTCTTTGGAAGTTCCAAGAATCAGGAGGATTTTATTCTCTCTCCTATTTTTTTGTGGCCAATAAATCTTAGGAACATTCTCAGAAACTTTCTTCACTCCTGTGTGTTGATCCTTATATTTGCTTCCTGTTTCAACATTCCTCAATTTGTGCTTTATTCATGGTCTCATTTCCCTGATCTAAGGGAGGCTGAGCATTAAGTGTGAGCACTCTGAAAAGTGGACACATTACCCTGTATATTAGTCACTTTTCTGTTCCTGTGATAGAAACACTGACCAAAGCAATTTATAGAAGGAAGAGTTTATTTGAGCTTATGGTTCCAGGGGAATTACAGTCCATCATGGAAGGGAGGCATGGTGACTGGAGGTGGCTGGAGCAGGAGCAGCAGAAGCTAAGCTCTCACATCATCACGCAGGCACAGGAAGCAAGAGAGCAACTGGAGATCTGGCAAGGCTTAAGAATTCTCTAAGCCCACCTCCAGTGACGTGCTTCCACCAGAATAGCCACACCTTCTAAAACTTCTCAAAACAGTGCCACCACCTGGGGACAAAAAGTCCAAATACTTGGAGCCTATTCCAAAGGGACATTTTCATTCAAACTCTGGCCCCCTATAGACTCATTACCATATAAAAGACAAAAATGAATTTAGTCCCACTTTAAAAGTCCCCATAGTCATTATCAGTCTCAATACTATTCAAAAGTCCACAGTCCACAGTCTCTTCTGAGACTCAGGTAAATATCTGAACTGTAAGCCTCTATAAAATCAAAAGACAAATTACATACTCCCAACATACAGTGGAACCAAATACACATTACCCTTACAAAAGGGAGGAATGGAAGCATAGTAAGGAAATACCGGCCCAAAACAAGACCAAAAACCAGCAAGACAAACACCAAATACAGTAGCTCTACATCCAACCTCTGGGGCTTTACTTCCAAAGGGCTTAGATGGCTCAGTCTCTCCAGCTTTGCTGTGTGCAACACACATCTCTCTCTTAGGCTGGTACCACTCCCTGTATGCAGGTCTTCTTGGCAGATGCCTCACAGCTCTGGAATCTTGGTGTCTCCATTGCCAACAAGGCTTCACCTTCACAGCATCACGCAATGGCCTATCGGGGCCTTCTTTAGGCAGGGAAACCCCTGCTGCACACTGCCTGACCTCCAAGGCTCTCTGAAACCACAGAGGAAGAACTGATGACCCCTTCACTCTTGCATCTTTCATGCCTCTAAAGCCAGCACCAGGTGAATGACACTGCCAAGATTGACTGCAAGTTTGGGATGGACTCCACTGTGCTTTATCCATTTTAGAAGCTTTTCTCTTCAGTGGCCCCTACAGCATTTTCCTTTCATGAGTTAGAGGCTTAACTGGGTGTGGTCTTGCCCTGGAGGCACTCTCTCCATTGTTTAAGTCCTAATCTCTAGGCCCCTCCTTCATCACTTTAATCTCCTTATCAAAGGGGTCCTCTCCAGCACATGCCAAGGCTCCAACTTTTATCTTCCAGCACTCTTTTTCAATCCAAACTGTATTTCTTTCTGCCCAATTTGCTCTTTTTCACTGTATATCTGTGTAATATTCACCATTAATATCCACATCACCATTTCTACATTAGGATGTCTTGAAATTTCTTCCGCCAGAGAAATTAGTCCATGGCTTTTCAACTTAGCCTCAGGCAAGCTTTTTGGCTGTGGGCAGACTCCAGCTAGACTCTGCAAAAATATCCCAATTGCTGCTTAAGTCCTTATTTCCCTCTGAAACTACATTGTTCTCAGCAGTACTTTCTTCTAAGCCCCTACTAGAATGGCCTGTTAAGCTCTGCTTACATCAATCAACTGCTTTTCTAGTCCAAGCTTCCAAAGTCTTTCACATTCTTCCAAAACCCGACATGGTCAGGCTCTTCACTGCCAACACCCCACTCCTGGTACCGATTACTGTATTAGTCACTTTTCTGTTGCTGTGATAGAAACACTGACCAAAGCAATTTATAGAAGGAAGAGTTTATTTGAGCTTATGGTTCCAGGGGAATTACAGTCCGTCATGGCAGGGAGGCATGGTGACTGGAGGTGGCTGGAGCAGGAGCAGCAGAAGCTAAGCTCTCACATCATCACACAGGCACAGGAAGCAAGAGAGCAACTGGAGATCTGGCAAGGCTTAAGAACTCTCTAAACCCACCCTCAGTGATGTGCTTCCTCCAGGATAGCCACACCTTCTAAGACCTCCCAAAACAGTGCCATCATTTGGGGACAAAAAGTCCAAATACTTGGAGCCTATGGGAACATTTTCATTCAAACAACCACACCCTGTGTTAAGGATGTGTGTATGTTAATTAGTACATGCCAGCAGAGTATGTGTTCGTGCGTGCTGTATGTGCATGCACGTGTGTGTGAGTGCACACACACACACACATGCATGCATGTGTGTGGTGGGTGATGGGTTATGGAGGGTGTGGGCTGCATGGGCAATAGATACAGAGAAAGAACATGGGGGAGAAGTTAAAGTGGGAAGGGAACCAGGCAGCATTGTAAGTTGACTGGAATTGGAGAAAATGACACATGGCCAATTGATGATACGTTAACAAGGGCATCCATCTAGCTTGCAAAACAATCTACAGTTTGCTCCTATGGGAGTAACTACTGAAAATGAATGCAGATGAAATTTCTGAATCAGATGGAGATGGAAGATCTAGGAGATGGTGAGATCTCACTTTGGACAAACTCCCCCATTTAAGAGTGAGGAGGAAGAAGTAGAACACTAGTCTAAGAGTGTGAAGGAGAATGAGTATATTGTTTTCAAGGTCAGTGAAGAAGAAAAATTTATTTCAAGATGCAAAGACAGTGCCAACGGCACTAAAGCATGCAAAGGACGGTGGGAGTTGTTGGTTGGAGTAACCTGAGAAGGAGCCACTGTAGCAGAATGTATGCTGGGCAGCAGGACTCAGTCACAGAGTGGGTTAGTACAGGAATGATGTCATTATACCCAAGGTGCTGAGGAATTGAACTGTGTACAAAGGGAGATATGAAAGATCTGAGGTGATGTTGAAGGGAAGAATTCATCAAATGAAGGAGATCTTTTGGTGATGTTGCTTTTGAAAAAAATATAACTAAGGGCTGGAGAGATGGCTCAGTGGTTAAGAGTACTTGCTGCTCTTGTACAGGACTGCAGTTTAGTTCCCAGCACCCACATCAGGCAGCTCATAACCACCTGTAAATCCAGCTCCAAGGGATCGGACACCCACTTCTGTTCTACATGGGTACTTGCATATATATATATATATATATATATATATATATAATAATGCACATACACTGACACACACAAAATACATAAAAATGAAGCAACCAAAAACAAAGCTAATATATAAATAAATCTGTCACTGTATTTCATTTTCTCTGGGTAAAGTGGGGAGGAGCTAAGGATAGGTGGCTTTGCAGGTAAGATGGAAGCTCAAAGTGTTCAAACTTAAGTCTTCCTGATCTTTAGTAAGAGAAATGATAAGACCCATGGAGGTAAGCCTGCTACCACTGGCCCAGATTTTCCAGGGGGTGTCACTTAGAAAGAAGCAAACCCCAGCTTTATAACATCAACTGCTGAAATCTCAGCTTCTTGACTTCTGGTCACTTTCAGATCAGGTACTTCCAGGGCAAGGAAATTCAAGTTCCATGTGCTCTGTCAGCCTTGGAGGGTGGTGGTGATGGTGCTCTCTTCCTTTCTCCTCCATGGGAGTCTTTAAATCGTCTATCCCAGCATCACCAGATTATGACAAGCTTTCCATTGACAGGTTGCACTGAGTGTTGGCTTATTCATGGGGTTGGCAGTTACTTCCTGTTCTCCAGCCATGACAAATTGCTGATTGTTGGAATCGCTGATGAAATAAGTAAGACCTGTGCCACCCAGCTGCTATTACTTTTTAATATGAGTTACTTTACTAGAAAGACTTAAACGCTTCTTTCTATTGCTTTGGCTCAGCACTTCTGGGGTCATAAATCCACACCCCTCTCCCCGTCTGCTCTTACTGGCATTTCAATCCTTTCTAGTTCTGCGAGCACTAAAATTGAAAGAAAACAAGGTTGTGGCTTTATGCATTTTTAATTTAAAGAAATCCCCACTTTGAAGTAGAGGGAAACAATGCTCATGACAGAGTGTGGTAGCCACCAGGGAAAGCCTGAGAAGGGTGGGATCTGGGAAAGTTATGCAGTCAATCTGAGTCTCCATTCTGAATCTATGGGAGGCTCCCAGCTGACTTTGTGTTTGCTTCTTGTGCATGTATGTGCATGCTCATGTATGTGCAGGTTCACTTGTGTGTGCATGTGCATGTGGATTTGTGTGTGCGTGCATGTGGAGGTCAGGATCCAAGCTCTGCTACTGATCCTCAATGAGATGCCATTCACCTTGTTTTTTGTGAGACAGGGTCATTCATTGGCCTGGAATTCACTAGATAGGCCATACTGGCTGGCCAGGGAGATGTAGGGATCCATCTGTCTCCATCTACACAGTGCTGGGATTATAAATGTGTACCATGCCCAGCTTGTGTGTGTGTGTGTGTGTGTGTGTGTGCGTGCGCCCTGGGGACAGAACTCAAGTCCTCATGCTTGCAAAGCAACCTCTTTACTGAATGAGCTATCTACCCTGCCTATGCATCTTATGAATACTAATCAGCTTGTAACTGTTCCCTATTCATCCTTTCCAGCTTCTTCTTGAGGACATGGGAAGGCGGCAACTGGGAGGGGATAGTCAGCACTCTGTGCCTCATTAGAGTCAGTCCCAGGACTCCAGGATACCCTGTAGCTTGTCGGGTAACAAGAAAGGGGAAGCAGTTGCTGCCATTCTTAAAAAATATCTCTTTTTCGCTGGAGAGCTGGTGCAGTTGTTAAAAGCTCAAGTTCACAACCAAAATCTCCTTTTCAAGTCATTCTCTCCAGTGCTTAGTTGTAGGGTCTCCAAAGCTCTCAATCCACATTCGAAGAGAGGGCCTACTCTCCTGAGTGGGAAAAAGTGCAAGTTGGCATAAGGCCCAAGAAAGAATGAAATAAAATGTCTCCTCAGGCATGGCCCAGAGGCGTGATTAACACTACTACTCATCAGCATAAAATATCTTCAATTATGAGGGATTAAGAGGCTTGGGAAAGCAAAGTGCTAAAACAGATGAAATATGAGCGTAGTAGTAGAAAACAGGACGCCAGGATGGCAGAGCGGAGGCTGCCTCCAGGTGGAAATGCGTGTCAGGATGCTGGGAGATCACAGCTGTGCACTCTGCTCCCTCAATTCCCACTTCTAAGGGAGTTTCTGTACTGTTAGGAGGGGATGGGCACGGAGAGACGCAGTCTCCCTTCATGTTCACCCATCAGAGAAGTGTATGCAAAATCCTTTTCTCTTCCTGCAGCAGTGGTGCTGTCTGGAGCTGTACAAAGGGACTCTAATGTAAGCTGACCCCTTATGCTTGACATAGGGAACCACTTGGATGTCCATTCAGATTCTCTCCAGTGGGTTTATACAGATTAGGCAGACAGGAGTGTGGACAAAGCATGCTGTGATTGCATGAAGTGGAGTGGGAAAGGTCTAGGTTGTTTAATGGCAGCCCACCAGGCAAAGGACTGATTCTGTGAAGAACAGCAAGAACCAGAAAGTAAGACAGAGAACAGGAAACTCAGTATCAGGACTATGGGTCTACTGCCTGGGCTGGAAGACCAACAATCAATCAGTTAACTGAGTGCGTATGTGGGGCATCTCCTATTTATGAAACTTTTATCCTTCAGGTATTCAGCTAGGAAAGAAACACTGGGCTGAGCCTGCGCTAGGCTGGGGAGCATGGGGATTGGGAGGGACAGGTACCAGACAAGAAATAATGAGACACTGAGGTTCTATGAGGTGAGAAACAGTGAAATGAGGCCTAGGGCGTAATTCCCAGACATAAAATGAGACATTCCGAGATCAGGGAAAGCCATGTGAGAACAGTATTTCAGTTGAGAATAACCAGTAAAGTCCATAGGACCTGAAGTTGGTTGATTCTTACATTCATTAGCTTTGGAAGTTGAGTAATTTACTTAACCTCTTCTATTTCTTCATCTTCTATAAACAGGGATAATAATTACTTCCTTCTTAAGAAGCCACTGTGAGAGTGATGTTCAATAATGTGTGTGAACTACCTGACATATTAGTCTAGCAATGTAGTAGACACTGAATGAATTTTCATTAGAACAATCATCGTCATCATCCTCATCATCATCACTGTGGAACTGGGAAATGTAAGTGGAGAATAAAAAAAGACAGGTACTGCAGTGACAGAGCAGGCATCGAGGGACCTAATGAACTTTCAGACATTCATCTGGCCTAGGATTATTTGCCTTAGGCCATGGATATAATGCTGTGTATCTTATAGGGGTCTTCATGGGCTGTACAGTTTCTAATAGCCTAGATGAAGGCGCCAAGAAAGAATGAAAATAGTAGCAGTTTGGAAACGTAATCTGGTCTTATGCATTGGGTTAGGTTAAATCGGACTCATGGCCAATAAGCCGAGCCAGGATATGTGATCAGGTGTAGACACAGTGGCTTATGGAATCCTGGCAGGCCTTTCCTCAATATGGCATGAAAAGGTGAGTCCATTGAAATATAACTGACCTTTTTCTTCTCTAGACAGACGCATTCTATTTGGACGGGTTTATAGAAGAATCGTTCAAAGCAGATTTACAAATAAGGCTCAACTGTACATGCCTTTCCTCCTCATTAGCAAGAACTCAGAAACACAAAGTGAGAGTCACTCACATTCATCCAAGAAGAGGACAGCCTCTTCCTTTCCTCCTCAAGCCTGACCTCTAAGCTTCTTTTAAACAAAAGCGCTGTGAGGGGCTCACTTGTATTGTATTATAATCCATGTGTTCATTCACTCCTTTGACCAATATGTATTAACCTTCCTCCCCCCACTTACATGAAGAGCACTGTGTTAGCACTTGGAAATATGCAAAGTGGTCGTCAAGAAATTCATAAGGGAACAAATCAGGTGAACAAAGACTGTCATTAAAAGAGGAGAGAGCAGTGATGGAAGCAGAGGAAGAAAGGTCATCTTCTGCCCATGGATGTGTGCTCAACCTTCACAGGAGGAGTCGTGTAATGGTGAAAAAATGGGGCCAGGGTCCTTTTCTATCTATGAGATTTGGTGGGTATGGTCAGTCACGTTGTGACTAGTAAACATATTCTTCAAGAAAATAGAATGAAAGTTATAGAAGTGAGATTATTGGGCTAAGAAACACACTGTATCTTTTCAGTCCCCATGTCTTCAGATCAAGTAAGCCTCCATCCCTGGCACCAGAATTCATAGTTGCTTTCCAGATATGTGTGACTTGACCAGAGTAGCACTGTAACCAGGAAAGATGGGAGACATGTCCTCAGTCTCATCTCCTTTCTGAACCACAGTCACCAAAGTACTAAATCCCTCACAGTTTGGATTCCTGAAGTCAGGGCCTTTCATTGAAGCTGAGAAGTAATGGCGGCAGGGAGTGCAACTCTTCCATGTCCAACAAAAGAGGAGAGCACTCCTCTCCACTGAGGCTGTGTTACTCTGCGTGTTCGGGCAACTGCAGAGCGCACCAACACAGGCAACACTAATGCCCATGCTGGAAACTTGGAATAGACACCCTGGCCCCCAACAGGGCTCTGTAAATGCCTGTTGAACGGGTGAGTGGATTGCATATATGTGTACCATATTCTCCCAGCCCAAGATGTGATTTGGTTTCCATGGCTAGGGGCCAGATGCCTGCTGGGAGGTCTTCCAAATCGTCAGTCTTGATCTTTTCTTGACTGCTCTCAGGGGACGAGGGAGTGATTTTTGTATCTGGCACCAGTGACATGGCACTAAGCCCTGAGTGCACCAATGCTTTCCTCGTATTGGCCTCAGGTCTGCTTCCTTGCTAAGCAGAGGCTACAACCCAGATGGTGGAGACTCAGTCAGATTCCAGTCCACTTTGAAAGATCAGGTTTTGCCAACTCCATCTCCAAGGGGACATTCTATGCAGAAGATCAATGCCAAAATGCCCAGGAGTTTGCCAACCAAAAGGTGGTGAGTGGTCTTGTCCCATAAGTGCCACCTAAAACAGACAGCAGATGGGAAACTGGGGCAGGGGGTGGGGAACAGCTGGATGGCATTTGCCGCATAATAACTCTTCAGGGATTTGAAAATCATTGTTTAATTTCCCTTCCTGCCTTTGCATGTAAACAAATGTCCTACATCAGGAGCATGAAAATCAGAATTTTTAGTGGTTGACATTCATATTCACTGTCTTTGCAGCCTTCTTTCTGGTTGCCCATATACATACGTGCATATATATGTACACATATACATGTGGGCAGCTATGTATACATATATGTTCACTTCCATATGCACATATATATGTGTATGTCCGTTAACAATACACTGTTTCTGACTGTGAAGCAAAGTCTTATTTCATTCACTGTGTGTCTGAGGCCTGACCAGGAACCCAGGCGTCTCTCCTTCTGGTCTCTTTTATAAGTTAAATCTGGCCGTGTGGGGCTGCAGTAGGAAAACTGAATTTGAGATATAGTGGTCTAGATATTTATATCCTCTCATCATGTGCTCAGTTGGGCTACTGCAGCTGCGGCTTGTTAGGGATTATCCCACCAAAAGGAATAGCAAAAATACTCAACATTTCATAAGAAATTTTTCTCCCCGTTTCATTCCCTGATTCTAAATAGGCACTTGGAGGGAAGGGAGATTTACCACAGGAGAAGATCTTGGTGGTAAGGTAAGGTACAGTTTTCCAGGAGTGCTAGGGGAGGGCTTGTAGGGGTCCTCTGAGAGAGAGGAAGGAGAGGGGGACAAAAAAAGCTGTCATTGGATGCTGGTCCCAAAGTTCACACACAAGAGAGGAGAGTGGTTCAGCTGATGGTCCTTCACAGAAGACTTGAGAGCCAACTTCCAATGAAATTCATTAGCTCCTGGTTTGGATGCCATGGATCCTGTGACCTGGGCAATTCATCACTTACATTCTTCATTGCTACTGGGTAGAGTCCCTGTGGCTCCACGGAAGAGTCCTGGCCCCTGGAGGATGCCCATCCTCAGACACAGATGTCAAAGGATTTCTTCCTATAGGCAGGGGCAGGTGGAGGTAGGTGAAGGTCCCCACACTTGTGGGCACCAGGGTCTCATAAACACCCCTTGTTCTCAGTCTTCAGTGGCCTGTACACACATAGATTATCTGGGCTACAGTTCTATTTGCCTGTGCCTATGTGAACAGCATCAATGGGACCTAAAGACTCAGGTGTATTCTTCAGGCTCTCCTCAGGCCCGGCAAAAGTTTAATTCTTTCTTCCCCTAGAAAATTGAACAGGGAAAAAAATACAAGACTTTTTCTCTTTAAAAACTGTGCCCTTTCCTTTGAGAGAAACCCACTTTAGCTAACTCTCTGCAACGTGGTGGAACCTCCCCAGGCTAACCCATCGCATTATGGGAGCTCAGCAGAAAAATTACAGCTGCCTTAGCGGCCACCTGACCCTGATGCATCAAGTCCTGGAGAGAGGCCAAACCTCCACTTAAAATGACAATCTTGCACAAAGTGGCACAATGACATGTTAAAAATACACAGATGGATACAGACATAACATGAAAAAAAAATTTTTTTCTGCTTTCACCATCAAAAGCAGGCATGTTAAAGGTATTAATCGACATTCCTCTCTGGAGGGATCCACTGGTTATGGGCTTTACAACCTAGACAGGAAGTTTGACTCTCGCTGCAACGTGAAATTAATCCAGACAAAATGAAAAGTGGAAGGATGCAGCCTAATATCTGGGAGGGCCCAGACGACTGGGGGCTGTCTCACTCAACTGCCCTGACCTCCACAGCTCTCATGGCAGAGGGGAGACTTTGCCTGTAGGGGCTGGTTGCTGTGGGACTTGAGAGCACATCCTTTCATTTCTGAGGACAGAAAATCCAGGGAGGAAATCTCAGTGCGATAGCCCAGGCTCCAAATGGCTTTCTCCAACTTTGAGGGCACCTGGAAAGCAGTGGAAAGCTTGGCAGGCATGTGTGGAAGGCACAGATGTGGCTGCTGCCCTTCTAACCCCCACAGGACTGACTCCAGACATGCGCAGAGTCAGAGGTGACTCAGACTGTGAACTGAGGTTGTTTGACCTGTCCCCATCAGAGACACTCCTTTTCCAGAGAAATCTAAATGTCCTAGACAAGTCTTCCTTAGGGATGGGAAAGACAAAAAAAGCCTTGTCTTGGCTTCTAGATTTCAATTTCCTAGGCACTGCCCCAAGGGTAATTCCCAAGTCTTTTCCCCCCACTAACCCCTTAGTTCAGACAGGAGAGAAAAATCTTTTCTCCTTCCTTGTTAAGGACACATGGCTTGTCTACTCTTAAAATTGAGCACAGTCCCTTGGTAAGCTACTTGTTCTGGCGCTTTGAAGTGTGATGGAAAATTCCTAGTCCTAACAGACTCCATGGATAGACTTTCCAGAGGGAAAGAGCAATTTGCTAACACACTGTCATGTCTGCAGCTCCTTCTGAACGGACTGGCAGCTGCACTGTAGTGTTCCCTGCCAGCTTCACCGTTTTCTGTTCTCTCCCTCTTAGTTTTGTCTTTGGACTTCTCGTATCTGCCATTTTCAGAGTTTCAGATCCACGTGCCACTTACCTGGGGTAAAGGATGCATTCATCCTATATATGCAGCTCAGTGTTTCCATGTGAATCAACACCAAGATCAAGTTGAACCACATGTTTAGCATCTTTGGACAACTCCTCTTGCCCTGTCTCCATCCATCTCTCCTCCTTTCTACCCAAGTGTGATCCTGTCTCTCAAGTCTGCCACTATAGGTGATTTTTTTTGGTACGTTCTTTGATGTCTGAGCTTTTTCATTTAAACTTATGCTTTTAAGATTCATCCATGTCCAAAGTGGCTGTGTCAACGGACACTCTAATTGATAGCATATGAGTAGTCTGGTGGCTCCGTATCCTTTCCAACACTTGGTTTTATGTGTGTATTAAAGTTGTTTCCACAGGGAGTTGCTGCATGCTGTTATGAGGGGGATCCTTTTCCTTAGGCCACACATTAAGTTCTCCTAAAGCAACAATAATAAGGGATTAGGATGAATAACTCCTTTGGGCTGTACCAGGCTGAAAATTGAAAGACCTGAGTCCCAGGCACACTGGGATATTTGGTCACCCCAAATCTAGTATAGTGGAAAGGTGAGAGGATTTGGCAAAGAGCTGACCTGGTTTGAATCCTAATTTACTCACTGTCTAGCTGTGTGAACTCAGTCAAAGGAAAAAGTGCTTAGAGGTGTTAAATGTCAAATTCTTCCTACTTTGCTGTGTTTGGAAACAATGATTATAAACTGTGGGGAGGAAAACAGAATAAGGATCATGCTTCTTGGCTGCAGGGTACCACATCTCAGAACCCAGAAGTGTTTTCTTTCACAATGTGCAGCTGCTCAAGAGAGCAAACGTCCTCATCACCCCAGGCACCACGTTCAGCTACCTTACTCAGCTCTCCTCTTTCCCAAACACCTTTCAGAAGAGAGAGACAAAAGATCAAATAGAGAATCAGAGCAAATGGAGACTATTTGTCTTTACATTCCAGTGGTCACAATGCCTTGCTCAGTCTTCTCAGCACCAGGATTTGGGAGCTGAGTATCATATCTGCTGCCCTCCATGATCTCAGCCAGTCACAGGTAGAATAGGCTAGACCATTAACCATGACCTAATACTTTCTTGAGCTATTTTCTCTAGCCTCTCAGGCTTCTAACTTTGCTGTCATCACTAGCAAAGCTGACTTACTTTTATCCTCTTTCAAAGCCATCTCTTGTTTCCATGGCAACTTACTGGGGGTCTTCTGTCACCATGGGAACATGGCTGCTGGGTTTAAATACACCTTATCACCACAGCATTAAAAATATGGGGAGAGAGGGAGACTGGTTGTCAAGGAAACAGGATTCAGGTCTTCTCTAGAAGAGATAGGCTGGGGAAAACGAGGTGCTGTTGGGAGTTGAGAATCATTGCCACACCCAAACCTGGTCCTGTGCACTTACTGTGCAGATTTTATGAGTCTCTCTCTCTCTCTCTCTCTCTCTCTCTCTCTCTCTCATATACACACAGAAAATGAACATCCACATCCACATTTACACACCCAAATGCATACACTCAAATGTACACACACACACACACACACACACACACATACATATACACACACACTCAGAGAAGGTTGTTATGAGGCACCTTCCTTATCATGATGGCAACAGTCCATGAAAAGTGGCCCAGGGAAAGCAAACCAAAAGACAGCTAGGTAGCTTAGATCAAAAAGCTGTAAAAGAGATTTTATGATGAGAAATATGAATTCTATTCATGGCATGAAAAAAGCAGTGCACCTAAAAATGGTCAGCACAGTTTCTTCTGGGCCATCTGCTCTTTCTTGAAGCAAACAGGGCAGTCAGTCAGATACCCTGTCAGAAGGAGAGTAGATGAGTCTTGGAGGTGCCCATCTTCCTAATCATAGTGGAGAGCTGCAGAGCCAAGGGAGGCACTTGGCCCCTTCCTAGTGGAAGGTATGTGGTGGACTCCTAGATCAGAGGTTTTCAAGGACATGCAGGACTCTGTACCTGTGGTTCAATATGTGCCACTGCATAGGGAGAGACAAAGAAACAAACAAAACAAATGCCACCTAATTAAATTATGCCATTTCTACCCAAGTGCCCAGGTACCTTTGTACACCTAGAAATTCTAATCTTTAGCAAACTCAGCCTCTGGAAAAAAGCATGAGCAGACTTGTCCCAGGTCCAGCAAATGGGCCTCCTCCCTTCTCAGTGGTTCCCAGGACTCTGGATCCCCAGACTGTCATCTGGTTGCTCAAAGTCATTCATGGTGACATCCTGTCCAGCTATACCTCTTCCTAATGACCATTCCCATAGCCCCCTCCCTCTTACTGTGTCAGACTTGACCTCTTTTCCCATATACGTGGAGTAGAGGAAAGACAGACAAATAAAGAAAACATTCTTAGGAAATTCTGGCTTTGAATCACAGTCTTATTGCTTACTAGCTCCATGGCCTTGAAGAAATCTCTTAAGTCTCCAATTCTAAAATAAAATTCACAACATGGCTAGAAGGATTAAATGAGATAATGAATATCAAAGAGGTTTACAAACTCAGGTTGCTGTGCCTCTGGGTGGCACATTTCCAGTCTAAGGGGAGACTGAGAGAGGGGAATGTCTGATGGAGGTCAGTCCAGCTCTTACTCAGAGCCAGAGATGTGGCTGTGACAGGGTGACAGTGACAGCAGGGGCCACATCTTTCCTCCATGGATGCTCTGCAGAGCCCAGCCTAGCTTCATAATCAGTTCAACAATGGTTGACAGGCTTAGCCCTGTTAATGGAGATTTTAAATGTTTACCACACCACCTGGGGCAGGCAAGGTCTCTACAGCATAAAAGCCAATGTACCCGGGTCCAAACGGAATCAAGGCAGTTGGTTAGAGCAGCTGCAGAGGTTGCACACAGGGGCTATGAATTCCAGTTCTCTTCTGACTGCCTTGATTCATGGTCTGGCTGCCAGGAAAGGACCTCTCTGTTGCTCCCAACCCCATTATCTTGAGCTCCCTCACTACCCTGGCCACTGCCCCATTTTCTCTTCTTAACACTTGTCCATTTGGCAGGCCAGCCTGGTAATAGCTCCAGGAAAGACAGATTATCAGTCCTTCTTCAGAAAGGACCAATTACACGTGGCCTCACCCAGAGTTTTATGAAAGAAAAAAATAGCAAGAAGAAAAGTTGCCTCTTGCCACCTGGGGGCTTTGCCTAGGAGCAGAAAGCAAGCCTGGGTGGGCTAGGGATAAACAACGGGCATGATGCCGATGGAAAGGGATTTGGGGAACAGAATGCAGAGAAGAAAATAGCCCAGCAAGCAAGGCTCCCAAGCAAGGCTGTGTGTACTGCCAGGGGCACACAGCAGTACGCCTGGGGCAAAACCACAAGGTGTACATAAATTGTATTCTGGTAAGCAATTCGAAGCATCATTTTTATAATAAAATAGAGAAAGATATATTTTGAGGCAAAGTGCATGGATTTTGCATGATTTCTTTTTTAAGAAAGTTGAGACAAAGTGTTTTTCTAGTTCTCTACTCCAGTTTATGTTCCCAGAGACCTAGAAGTACATATTTACTATCTTCTGTCATTAGGGTATTTCATTCTATCATCCACATGGCCATTCATTTATTCAAGTATTTGAATGGCAGCTGTATGTCAGACACTGAAGATGTAACAGGTAGCAAATGATACATGGATGCTGATCTCATGTTGGTTAGACCACTGGGGAAAGCCTTGAAAGCCAATGAGCCAAAATTCTCTCTTCCTCATTTGAAGACCAGGTGATGGGAAAAACTGAGTTTTCTAATACCAAAGGTGTAGGAACAGAGGGAAGACAGATTGGCGGCAGTTGCTTATTGAATGAAAAAAATGACAGTTGGTCTGTGCACCAGTAAGACTGCTTTCCAAAATGTTTTCTAACCAAGAACTTCATGCTTTTCTCCCTGGAAAACTTTCCACTTGTCTCCTTTAGGCTATCCCACTTCAAGTCCTCTCACATTAACTCCAGTCTTCCTCCTTGACCCACAAGGTGGTGAAAATCTTATGGGCATAGAATTTGAAAAAAAAAAACACTCCATAAAATTAGTTCTCTATTGATAGGGACTGGGATAGGGAGGAAAGGAAAATTAAGCATTGCATCTTTGCCTTATTTTGGCCACTGTATGCATTTTCTTCAAACAGGACAGAAGACCCAGCAAAGGCACATGTAACCCTATCAGAGACATACAGAACTTCAGTTCTGAAATAACCACCAAAGTGGCTCAGTGCAGAGATAAGAAAGAAAAGGCAGTGTTGCTATTTGAATGTGAAATGTCCCTTACAGTCTCATGTTTTAAGCATTTAGTCCCCAGCTGGTAGTGCTGTTTTGGGAACTCATAAAACCCTTAACAGGTGAATCATGGCTGGGTAGGGAACTAAGGGGCAAAACCTTGAGGGTTATAGCCCAGCTCTGCTCCTGGCCTAGCTCTCTACTTCCTGATCCACCAAGATGTGAATAAACCATATCACGAAGCTCCTGCCTCCAGGAACCAGAGCTGTTCCAGCTGCCATGCCTTACCTGTTGTGATGGACTGTTTCCTCAGAAACTGTGGCAACATAGACCTCTCATTTACCTTGCTTCTGTCAGGTGTTTAGTCACAGTGACATGAAATAACTAATTCAGAACACAGCTGCATAGTGCCTGCAATACTGTGCCCTCAAGAAACAGTTACAGTGACAATCACATGAATATATCCACCAATAGAATGGAGAAGGAAGTTCTTGGGTATCTGAAAGTTTGAGTTGAACTTGAGGTACAAGGTTCTAAATGGCCCAGGCCACTTTGGTTTGACCATTCCCATGGAGTTCCTGGAGGATTGTGGTATATGTGCATGTGTTTATGCATATAGTATCCTACCAAGGGCAATTTCAGCATACAAAACACTTAAAAAAAAGATTTATCTTTATTTGTGTGTGTGTGTGTGTGTGTGTGTGTAGACTTATTTTAGTACTTTTATTAATTTTAAGTGTGTGTGTGTGTGTGTGTGTGTGTGTGTGTGTGTGTGTGTGTGTGTGTATGTAAGTACAGTGCCTGCAGGATACCCTGGAGCTGGAATTACAGGTAGTCATGAATTGTCCAGTGTGTGTGCTGTAGAACCAAACTTTGGTCCCCTGGAAGAGTATCCAGTGCTCTAAACTACTCAGCCATCCTATACAAAGCACTTTTAATCCTTAGACTAACTCATTCAGAGAAGTTGACACTGTTACTGTGGTGGTTTGAATGAGAAATGTTCCCCATGGGCTCAAGTATTTGAACACTTGGTCCCAAGATGGTGATGCTGTTCAGGGAAATTGTGGGATCTTATTAGGTATAACCTTGATAGAGGAAGTACATCATTGGGAGATGGGCTTTGAGAGTTCATAGCCTCACCCCACTTCCTGTCAGCTTTCTCTGTTGCATGTTTGTGGTTGGAGATGTGAGCTCCCAGTTTCTTACTTGTGCCATCATGCCTGTCACTTGCTGCCATACCTCTCTACTATGTTGAACTCTTGCCCTCTGGAACTGTAATAATAAGCCAAAATAAACTCTTTTCATTTATAAGCTTCATTTGGTCATGGTGTTTTATTACAGCAACAGAAAAGTAGCTAATACAGTTACCATTTGAGAAACAACAAAGATGACTTGTGGAGGATATAAAGCAAGCTCTCTGACTTTAGGCTTAGGGCACCTTGAAGTCATTCTACTTTAGTTCTCACACAGCATGAACATCAAAGAGCCTTCCAGGTGGAGAGGACCTAGCTCTAAGGAGAAGGCCTATGGCCAAAGTGGCCTGGGATGACACTCCACTGGAAGCACTAGGGTACTTAGGAACTGGTGACTCTGGGAAAGGAGCTGAAGTTAGTTTTCCAGGTCGAGAAGACTACTTCACCTCAAGCAGCATACTCTCTATCTCCTGATTGCTGAGATACGTGCAGGCCTCTAGCTTGGGACACTGTCCCAGGCTGTTGTGAGACATCTCTGAGACTTTTTGTGATCAGGCAAGTACAAGAATGGTCCCCAACAGCAAAGAAACAGAGAAGCAGCCTCATCCCCATAGCAGAGCTCCTCTGACAGAGAAACCCCACTTAGCACCAGGGAGTCAGGATTCTATTCTGTGCCTGCCTAGATGACTTAGCAGCCAGATCCAGGGCTCTGGATATTTGACTCAGAGATGACTCCTAGGGGAGCAGGAAGAACAACTCTGTCCTTCGGTGCCACGCCTCAATCTGGCTACAGGGGAGGGGGAGTAATGAGAGAAGAAGTGAGGCTAGGGGAAGGGGTGAAGCAGGAAGGGGAACCTGAGGGAATGAGGGAGGTCCTGTGAAGAGGCCATGAGTAATGGATGAAGCGCTGGGTCCTTGGGAGGATGTGGTAACTCTCCTCTTACCTGGAAGTGCAGCAATCCATAGACACTGTGGATGATTCCCAACGCCACATTGAAGGGTCAGGTCTTTGGAGACAGGGAGCAAAGACCTCACAGCATCTTGAGCACTGGGTACTCTGTGGTTCTGGAGCTGAGCCTGGGGCAGAAGTACAGAGATGTGTGTTCTAGACCCTGAACGAGCTCTGAGATCAGTGTGGGGAGAAGGAAGGCACCACTCTTCAGCACCAAATCAAACTTTGTTAGGATAAGGATTAGGCAATTGAAGATGTTGTGTCCCCTGTTTGGTTTTCCAGAATTTAATACCTCCCTCATTTTCCCTCGGGTTTATTGCCACTCAGTTCTATTTGGAGGATCCTGTTATTCCACTGCCTTTTATAATGAGTAGAATCACTCTGAGCCTACTGAATAGGTGACTAGCTCCATTCTTTCTTCATTCCTAACAATATAGACAGGACTTGGACAAGTGAGTGAAGGCCCTGTCTCTGAGCTCAGAAGGCAAGGAGGCACTAACAGTCTCTGTAACCAAGGTAGTTGATATTTTAATACAGCATTTAGAAAAGCAAAATCAATGCCAAAAATACTCAATAAACAAAGTATCTACCAAGTATGATAGAATGCCTAAAATGCCAGCACTCAGGAGGCTGAAGCAGGAAGATCATGAGTTTCAGGAAAGTTTAGTATGAAACAATGCTCCTAAAAGTAATCCAAAATTTCGGTAAAGACAGAATTGATTCCATTTTCTCCTTTTGCCACAGGTCCCACTGTCACTCAGCACTGCAAAGCCGTGGTGCTGGATGCCATCCGTGCCCCTGGCAGGTGTGGTGCACACATGACATACATGTTCCCACTTAAGTGGCTAAGAGAACAAATGAGGTGAGCTTCAAAACTGAAACTTGTGATCGGTAAGACAGGTCAGGTTGGTGATGTCAGTAAGAGAGATGGTTATATGGGATACAGTGGCTTTCCTGGGCATGCAGTGCTTCTGCCAGGATTTCAAGGATGGGGAGTTATTTCCCCACAAAATTTGTATCTTGAAACCTTAAGTTCTGTTACCTCAGAATGTGACCTTATTTGGAACTAGTGTTGCTGGTATAATTATGACATGTTCATAGAGTAGAATGAGTCCTTGATCCAACATGATTGATTCTTAGGAAACAGAAAAACTTGGACCCTGACACCCACGTGTACACAGAGAGGATGCATGTGAGTAAGACAAAGGTTGGGGTGATGCTTCTACAAGTCAAGGAACGTTAATGATTGTCAACAGAATACCAGAAGCTTGGGGGAAATGCATAGCTCACAGCACTGAGAAAAAAAGAACCCTCTTGACTTTTGTATTTTTGGAGACAAGGTTTCACTATGGACCCCATACTGTTCTGGAACTCACTAAGTAGCCCAGGATGACTTTGAACTTGTAATCCTCCTTCAGTAGGCTGGTCAGTTTTGTGAACTTGATACAAACCAGAGTTATCTGGGAAGAAGGACCCTCAGTTGAGGAATTTCCTCCATCAACTCCCCTGTGGGCATGTCTGTGGGACATTTTCTTAATGGTTAAATGAGGTAGGAGGGCCCAGCCCACTGTAGGCAGTGCCACCCTGGGCTGTTTTAAAAAACTAGTTGGGCCAGAGGATCAAGTCAATAAGCAGTGTTCTTCCTGGTCTGTGCTTTAGTTCCTGCCTCCAGGTTCCTGCCTTTGTTTCCCTTGATGATTAACTGTGAGCTGTAAGCCAAATAAACTCTTTTCTCCTCAAGTTGCTTTGCTGGTGGTATTTATCACAGCAAGAGTAAGCAAACTAGGATACTCAGCCTCACATGTTCTGGGATTACAGGCATATGCGATCATGCTTGGCCCTGATGGCATCTTGATGTTGGACTTCTAGCCTCCAGAATAGATAATATTTCTGTTGTGTGAGCCACCCAGTTTGTAGTACTTTGTCAGGGCAGCACTAGCCTTGCGTAGACAGACACTTGAGAGGTATAAACACTGAGGTGAGTGAGGGCCCAGACATTTGGAGAACTAGAAGGTGTATGTGTTGACAGCATAAAGAGTGAAGTCAAAGGTGAGTAGGGGTAACTCCATATAGGAAGACATTCTGAGAGGACTGTGAATTCTAGTCTAAGTACAAGGACACTTAGAACTTTCCTATGACCCCTTGACTTCACAGAACTACCATTCAACCAAAGCCATTTCTAACATCTCTGAGCTAAAACCTGCCATGTGCTGATTGTACACATGGGTGGGGCATAAAAAATGAGCTGACACCAAGATTTTATGAATGTTACTTAAGTTCCCAATAGACAATTCTGGATGTTCCAGAGTTTTGCTTTATAAGATCAATCTCTGCCAATTTAATAATTAATTAACAACTCTTAATGATAAGGACATTGAGCCAAGTAAAGATTATAATATATTATCTACATATAATACAGAATATTACCCAAGTGAACATTTCTGTTGAGAGTTTGAAATTAGTTGTGTGGGACCAGGAAGCAGACATAAATATCAACATTACCAAAAACTCTTGGTGGAAAATTTGTGTATTAGTTACTTTTCTCAGAAGGAGAAGGGACATTGTTCGTTTTTCTGTTTTGTTCTTGTTTTTTGAAAAAAGAAAAAGCCCCAAGATGACTAAGGGTTCAGACATTTGTGGAATTAGAAGAAAGTCTATTGGAACTTCATATAAAGATGTGATGGAGTGTTAATGTATTTTGACTCATGGTTTCATAGGATTCAGAACATGATCCCTTGGCCCATGTGCACGAGCACAGCTTCATGACAAGAGGTGTACAGAGGAGGAGGTCCTTACCTCTTTTTGGGTGGGAAGCAGACAGAGGGGTGTATAGGAAGGGACCAGGGAAAGATATATCTTCTAAGGATATACTCCCAATGACCAACTTCCTCCTATTAAGCTCAACTTCCATCTAAACCATCAGAAGTTTAATCCATTGATCAGGTCAGATCCCTTAGCATCTAATTGTCTCTAGAAGCCCTATCAGTGACACTCAAGAGGTATGGTTTACTAATCTACCCATTTCAAAAGAGAAGAGGATATATACAGGAAGAGCAAAGCAAGATCAAAACTCAGCAAGGCCAACACCAAATCCCATAGATCCACGACCAGCATCTGGGGGCATGGAATGTCCAAAGTGCTTGGCAGCCCTGCCCTGTGGCTTTGATGTTTGCAACCCACACAGCATCTGTCTTGGAGTGACTCCACTCATTACCTGTGGATTTTCTTGGCAGACATTCCAAGGTCTTGATATTGCCAGTTTTGCTTAGACTTTGCCTTTTACATATTACTCTCTTAGAGGCTTTCTGTAGGGATCTTGACCCTGCCACACATTGCCTAGATTTCCGGTTCTTCCTTTGAAATATTGGTTAAAAAGCCTCCATGACCCTGAACTCTTAACATTGCTAATTACATGGGTCCTCCACCTGTAGGAGTGGTTAGTAGCCATGTCTCCTAGGATCACAGATACACTGGTATCTGCATGCCTGGGTAGCTAAGCATTGTGAAACAAATCCTGGGAATACAACTTCCTAGGCAGCCCTGCTCAAGTAGAGTACCTGTGAATGTCTTCTTAAAGGAAAATCTTTCAAACATGCTTATCCTTTTATACCCCTGAGGTTGCAGTGAGTGGTATCTGATCAGTTTCTGAAATTCCCTCAAGGTATCTTCTTCTGTCCCAATCCCAAGTTCTTGTGTTCTTTTTGACGGCACTTCTCTTTAATAACAGGCTCTCCTTGTCCCCAGTTTCAATGCCCTCTTTCACTGACCTGAACTGCATGTTTTTTGAAATCTTTCAACTTTTGTGTTTTGCTCCTGATTCTCACTGCAAATCTGAGGATGCATGGAACTGTTTGTCAGAATGTAACAGGAATGACCAATTCCCAGTAGAGTCCTCAGTTTCAACTTAAATTTTGTATCCCTGGCCTTCACTGTCCAAATTTCTATCTGAATTCTGATCTTCTAAGTCTTCTGAACGCTCACTGGAGTCACCAATTAATCTTTACTTACAGCATCCTATGCTTTCTAGCCCACATATCCAAACCTTTCCAAATTCCTCCCAGAAACCAGTGTCAAATGTTTAAGAGCCACATGGTCAGAATTAGTCACAGCAGTGACCCCTACTCCTTTGATACCAGTTTCTGAGTTACTTTTCTTCTCACTGTGACTAAATAACTGACATACTTAGAGAGGGTTCAATCCACAGTTGCTTGGGCCTATGTTCTTGGCCATAATGTTATGATAAGAGCCGTAGAGGGTTGGGGGAGGTTCTCACCTCTTATTGACAAGGAAAGGGGGATTATGGGAAGGAGCCAAACATAGTCCCAAGAACACAGCCAGTGATTTCCTTTCTCAACCACACTTCCTACTTTTTTACCCCCTCTTCATAATGCTATCGTATTGAGAACACATCAAGAAATAGTTGAGTCCCCATGACCTAAATGTCTTTAGAAACACCATCACAGACACACCCAGACTTATATTTTATTAATCTCAATGTATCTCTTAATCTAGTCAAACTGACGATCAGCATCAACGGTTTGAGAAAGGGGATCTTCTCTCTCCCTGCCAGTCAAGCTGAGTAAGAGTAATTGGCAGAAAGGGAAGTTTCCCCAGCTTCTTAGAGGCCCACACTCCTGCTGCCATCCTCAGAATCAGCTCTTAGACCTCAATGGAAGGTAATCTCCAGCCTTTAGGAGTAACAGGTATGTTCTTAAGGTGCAAAGACAGCATAGCTTTCCATCAAGGTGGTCAAATGTGTCTGCCCCTGGGCAAATCACTCCTGAAGGCTATGTAATACTGCAGTATCCACAAGCCTCAACTTTGTGTTCACTGAAGGAGGGAATACTGTTTCTTAACCATGATGCTCATGTCCAAGTTAAGCTCATCTTACCTTGTCTTCATGCCAGCCTACATCATGTCCTGCACAGGTTCATACTCATTGTACAACTGTGGTGGCCTAGAAAGGACATCAAGCAATTATTCGTGTCTTAGCCAATCTCTCTTATGACAGAGAGGGAGATGGGCAATGGAGCTGGAACTAAGTTAGAGGTCAGGAATGACTGCAGCAGTCCCTCTGGCTAATGGAGAACCCACTTCCTAAGTCTCCATGTGAGTCACATGGGTGGCCACATAGCAGGAATCTGGCCTGTGATTATTCCTGGAAGCTCAGGGAGAGTTCTGGCAAAGAACATGGTACAGTTTTACTGGGGTCTCTTCTGTACTTATTCAAGAGCAGTATGGCTGGATCATGTGGTAGATCTATTTCTCACTTTTTGAGTGTGATAGATCTATTTCTAGGTTTTTGAAGAATCTTCACACTGATTTCCATAGTTTTCACTCTTGCCGGCAGTGATAAGTATTCCCCTTTCCCTCCATCCTCACCAGCATTTGTCATCATTTGTTTAAAGTAGTTTTAATTTGCATTTCCCTGATGGCTAAAGAAGTTGAACATTAAAAAATATATATTTCTCAGCTATTTGCCTTTCATCTTTTGAGAACTCTCTGTTTAGTTCCTTACTATAGTTATTGAGTTTTTTTTCATGTTTAGTTCTTAAATCCCAGAACAGTTAAAACAATATTGAAAAATAAATGAAGAGCTGGAGGAATCATCAACCATGATTTCAAATTATACCACAGAGCTATAGTAATAAAAACAGAATGGTACTGGTATAAACATAGACACATTGATCAATGGAATAGAATGAGGACCCAGACTTAAACCCACACACTTACCTGATTTTTGACAAAGTGGTAAAAAATATACATTGAAGAAAAGACGTGTTCAACAAAGAGTGTTGGTCAAATTTGGTTACAACACGTAGAAGAATGAAACTAGATCCCTGTTTCTCACCCTGCACAAAACTCAACTTCAAATGGATCAAGGACCTCAACGTAAGACCCAATATGCAGAATTCGAACGATGTGAAATAGGGAATACGCCAGAACTTATAGGCACAAGAAATAACATTCTGAACAGGACCAGGACAGAGCAGACATTAAGACTAACAATTGACAAATGGGAACTCATGAAACTAAAAAGCTTCTGTACAACAAAGGACAACATCATTCAAATGAACAGGCAGCCAACAGAATGGGAAAAATATTTTTATGTACACCTTTTTATTGAGTTTCTGTGCGTTTCATACAATAAAACTTGATCATATTTATACCCCTCTCCCCATCCACACTCCCACAGCCCCTCCCACAAGATTCCATGTATTCTGTCATATATATTAAGGCCTATCCAGTCAAGCATTTGTACCCAGATGTCCCTCTGTGCAAGTTCATCTACTGGAGTCTAGTCAGCCTATCTAGAATCACTCCTTAAAGAGCAACTCTCCCTCACCCAGCAGTAATCAGTTGTCAATAGTTCCTCGACTGAGGTTGGGGCCTGCTGCCCATTTCCCCAGTTCTATGCTGGGATTTTGTCTGATTGAATCAGCATGGATCTTGTGCATACTGTCACCACTGCTGCAAGTTCATATAAGCAAACTCCAAGAGGCCTGAAAGCCTCTGTTTCCTTATGTTCATGCACCAACCCTGGCTCTTAAAATCTGTGGTGGTGCATGCCTTTAATCCCAGCACTTGGGAGGCAGAGGCAAGTGGATCTCTGTGAGTTCGAGGCCAGCCTGGTCTACATAGTGAATTCCAGGCCAGTTGGGGCTACGGGAGACCCTGTCTCAAAAAAGACAAAAAAAAAAAAAAACCCAAAAAAACAAAAACAAAAAAACAAACAACAACAAAAGAACCCTATTTCCCTCTCCTCTTCTGCAATGGCTCCTAAGCAATGGGTGGGAGAGGTTTAATACAGGAATCCTACTCAGGCTCACACACTCTGCAGTCTCTTACTCTGTATACCTTGCCCAGTTGTGGCCTTCTGTGTGCATGGCCCTCTGCTACATGAGGAAGCTTTGCTGGTGAGAGTTGAGAGATGCACTAGTGTTCTTTGACCCCCTGTTCTATTATGTTCCATGAACCTTAGTTTTAGAGGTTCCACTGTAGATGAGTCACTTAGGGCTGGGCATCTCTCAGGCACATAGAATGGGAGAAAATCTTCACCAGCTCTATATCTGCCAGAAGGCTGGTACCTAGAAAACACAACTTTTTAAAAGCTGTTCTGTAGCTATTTCCTGGGTTCTTAGAATTTTTGCATCTTAAAATTTTGTTTTTTGTGGTGTATACTGCTGAGCCCTAGCCTGGAATCCATGCCCCTCTGTTTACTGGACTTTCATAGGGCACTAGGACCTTTTGATGTGTGCATTTGGCAGTGGACAGCAGCTGACTTCTGTTCTCTATGTTGGGGAAAGATACAGAGTTGCTTTGAAATCTCTCATGGAGTGACTTTAGTTACTGACTAGTCAACAGCTGAGAAAGCAAAGGTATTATAGATTTTTTTAAAAAAAATAATGTCTCCTCATTCCTTTTCTCCCCAGTAAGCAGTGCCCAAATTTGGAAGTTATGAAATGTAATTTACTGTTCTACTTACATGTTTCTTGTAACTGTGACTATTATACTTGGATCAAATTCCATTAAAATAAACTCCACTTGGTATCTAAATTATTTTATAACAGTGGAATTTTACTAGGACAAATATAGTGTCACACATAGATCACGTTTCCTGACCCTGGCCTGGGGTTATTTGTTTTTTTTTTTCAGCTCTAGGAGTCACCAACAATGGTATTTGAGGCAAGTCATTCAAACTCTTTGATCCTTGGTTTCCTGTACCATAAATTGGGGACATTAGGTAGAGCTGCCCAAATTCCTCATAAGTTTATTGGACCAACAGGATTATTTTGTGATCCTCCTGCCCCCAACCTCTTAAGCATACCCTATTGGCCTGTGCCACCATAACCAGCAATAAGATTATTTTGTGTGAGTATATTGTAAAACTATAAAGTTGCATGCAAATCTTAGCTTACTGTCTGTTGGTGGGACATCAGTCGCCATGGGGGAAGGTGTTTGGGACTCCTTGCTTTCCAGGTGGTGGTGGTTTGAGATCCAATCTGCTTAGGATAATTCATCTTCCTCTGTTTTCCATGTCGGATCGGCCTCACGTGTTACTTTGCTTTGTGTTACTTATTAGACAGGGAAACCAGAGCTTGCCTGCTCTCCATCAACTCTTGGATCATTTTGCTTTTACATTTCCCCAGCTGACATGTATGGCTTATACAGTTTTGGTGGCCATCTGATTTATTGGTTCCTGGCAAAGCAACATGCTCAGTGCCAAGTCAGAGGCGGAGGGAAGCTTGACTCTGTTAGAGAGTTTCCCATTGCTCAGCTGTGGGTGGTCCAGATGCATCAGGAGATGCTGCTGGCTCACAGGAGAAAGGGATATGGGATTGCCAAGACTGAATTAGAGGCGAAGATTCCATCAATAGATTTCTTCAATAATATTTTGGTATGGTTTGAATGTATGTGTCTTCCCAAAATCTATATGTGGAAAGCTATATGTGGATATCAAGGCGATAATATTAGGAGGTACTTCTGGAGAATGATTAGGTCATACTGCTCTGCTCTCATGAATGCTATCAGTATCTATAAAAATTGCTTTAGGGAATAGTTAGGCACCTTTGCCTTCCACCCTCTTTTATTCTGAAAACACAGAGCATCATTCACCAGACACTGAATCTTCTGCCATCTTGATCTTGGACTTCACAACTTTCAAAACCATTAAGAAATAAATTCCTGGTCTTTATACATCACTCAGGTGCAGGTCTTCTGTAAGAATGCAGAACTGAACCGAATCGTATCTTGAGGCTTATACTGAGATATGTTGTTTAAAGATAGTAATAAAATGACCACTGAGCTTTGAGAGGCCTGTGAAGTGTTATAATAATTAGAGAAGCAGTTTAATATATCATTTATATAAGGTCCATTTTTGACGTAAATTGGAGACATGCAGAACTGAAATCTTTGCTGCCAGAATGAAAGGCAGTGCCATGAACCCTGTTCAGTGTTTCACTTCCATGTGTTACTATCAGGAATACAAACTGTGGAGAGAATAGAAGGCAATCAGACCCAACCCTGTTGAATTAGATCCCCATACATCCCCTGATCCAGTCATTCCAGGGCTAGGGATACATTGCAAAGGGGCCAAATACAAACATGCTCCCACAGAGCTATTTTCAGCGGGAAATCTGGCATGCAGCCCTAGGAGAATGCAAAATAAAACGTGGCAAGGGTATACCATGGAAGCCTTTGTAGTAGTTAGTGGCCTCTGATTAAACGAAAGCACACCAAGTTAGATGGATAGATCTTTATGACATAGCTAGTGGGACAAAAGTAAGAAATACAATGCAATTTATAATATAGCATTTGGAAAAAAATTAAAATGAGTGCATATGCCATGGTCTCTTTTTGCAATATTATTTAGATGTAAGTAAACACACTTTGGACCATTAGAACCATGGGTTGGGTTGGGAGATAGGGGATATGGATATGCTAATAAAAGAGAATGAATAAATTCATAAAACAAGAGGGGTATCTCATATGGAGAATATGAAAATATTTGATCCTTCGCATCTGAGGTTCAAAATAAATAAACAAAAAATATGTACTCTCCTGAGATAACTTGAGTTGGTCTGAACTCTATAGTCTACATTCCTTTATCATTCAGTAGGGTCTATGTTAAAAGGACATGGAGTTTGGTTGAATTAAAAAATTAAAAAGAAAAACCATGAACAATCTGTTGAGCACCAATCCCTCACCTGGATCTTGTACCCTTGTTGGTTCTCACAGATGCCCAATGATTCTTATATTTTCCTCTTGAACTCTTCAATATGCCCCTCATAGCATCCTTTCCCAAACCGCACCCTTTTAAATCCTCCAGCCTCACTTCTTTCTTCTCCCTTACTCTTACCACATAATTTCAGCACCAACTTTCTGGAGACCACTATCATGTATCCTAGATAAGGTTCCTGATTTCAAGTAACAGAACCTAACTTTATTATGTTTAGCAATCCAAGGTAATTTGTAAAGGTATTGGAGCCAACAGAATTCAAGAGCCACTGGGGAAACAAGCTCAGAAACTAAGCAGAGGCCAATGAACTACTGTGCTCCAGCTGCAGAGAGTCCAGCTGGATGGCTGACTGTCCATAAATACATGTGATAGCAAGCCTCCAAAGTACCTCCTGGTGCTCTTATCCCCTGGTTCTTTTACCTTTGAGTACTCCCTGTCTATACTGAATAGGACTTTCCTGAGAATCTAATGGGATATTGTGGAAATGGTGGTGTGTAATTTTCCAGGACAGGTTATATTGTGGTTTTTCACTGTTCCATTATTATATTGTTTGATTTAGGAATAACCAGCTGCTAGGTCATAGATTCTCTTAAGGTGTTCCCTACAGGAAGTCCTTGTGGAGGGGAACTGAGGCCTCTTGCCAACATTCAGTGATGAATTTCAGGCTCTTGCCCAAAATCATGTGAGTAAATCATGCTGGCAGTAGATCCTCAGCCCTAGTCAAGCCTTTGGTAACTGCAGATCCATCTAACATCATGACTGCAACCTCCTGAGAGGTCCTGAGCCAGAACCATAAGCTGCCCTGGAATGTCTAACCAACACAAACTGAGAATATAACCAACCATTTGTTGCTTTAAACCACAAATCTTGGTGTACTTTGTTGCAAAGATAGCCAGTGCATCTCTTATGTACCTTTGGAGTATGCTTACCAGAATGAAGGACCAGAGAGGAGCTTCTGAATGATTGACTGTCATGGACTGTTCCTTAGCTTCTAGAGGGCAAGTGGAATATCGTGGGGTGGAGGAAGTCGTCTTTTTACTCTTTAAGGGTATAGGGCAGTGTACCACACTAATACTATAAACAAGGGGAAACACACCCCAATAGGAAGATCTTGGAATTTGGATAGTTAAAATACATTTGTATTGTTTCTTTTATCTGAATTCTTACACTTCTCTTCTACCCATCAGAATCTGTCAGAATCATCTCCTCTTCACTTCTTAATCCCCAGTGATGCTGCATTCTTCCTTCCCTGCAAAGCTACCTTGAGTTCTACATGGATTCTTGGCATTTTCCCTACTAGCCTCACATCTTCTACTAGTTGGCTTCCTCCTTAATTGCTTGCATCTTTTAATGTATTTCTGGATGGAAACATGTTGGTTCTTTTATGATGGATGTTCTTCCTTTATTTCTCGTCTCCCATTTGGAATAGTCTGTTTTGCTCAGGGACTTTTAAAGAAATTTGTATAGTGAGTTGTGAGGAGGCATACCTGAATGACCACAAAGATAAAGCCTGTGTGCTCCAGGGAGATGGAACCGTGGTCACAGTCAGACTGATTGTAGGTCTCTCACAAGTGCCCTTCTCATCCCCATCATTTTAACTTTGAATGATCAGTTTTGTAGAGAAAGACATTTGAAGCATGAATGGGGCTAGTAGGCACCCCCATTCTCACAGACTAAGCAACAACTAGATCTCAAAGTTCTTGAGAGGAGGAAGTGCACCTTATTGTCATAATGTCTCAGTGATAACATGATGCTTTAAACAAGAAGCGTGTCTTGCTCTCAACATGTAGCAGTTGAGTGCTTATAAAAGATACATGCCATGGGTGGAAGATGGCACTACTTTGACATTCACAAATGCATGTTTGAGATGTTTTCCTCCAGACAGGCCTTTGAGAAGGTAAGAATAAAATATAGCTCTGGAGAAGAGAAATGCCAGGTAAACAGACACCTTGAGGAAGATCTAAGAAGGAGGTGATCCTAGGGCCAGAGGCTCAAGGAGATGTTCCGATTTCATCTCTAGAATCATTTGTAACTTTTGCACAGCACACTAAGAATTTGATACAGAGCCTTCATTAGAGCCTCCTACCTCGCTGAGACAGGCCTGGGCAACGAAGGAGAAACAGATAGTTTCTTCTCCTTCATAAAAACAGGGAGATATTCTACCCTCCAGATGCAACCATTTACCCTCAGCTTCTGGTTCACTGAAGGATACTTTTCTGGCTTCGTGCAGCAGAGACCATCTGTAATCATTATCTTCCAGGTCTCCTGACTCTGAAGATGAAAGCTTGGGGTCTCAGACTAAGACTGTCAGAGATAGGTTTTTGTTTTTTTTTTCTCTGAGCCCCATACCCTGAGTTCTGGATCCATTTGTGCTGGTTACTTTTGACTCCCAACTTGACACAACCTATAATCACCTGGAAAGAGAGTTTTACTGAGGAATTATCTAGATCAGGTTGGACTGTGGGCTTATCTATGAGGGATTGTCTTGATTGTTAATTGGTGTAGGAAGCCCCACCCATCCCAATGTGGGTGGCACCATTCTCTAGGCAGGAAGTCCTGAACAGCATAAGAGAAGAGAAAGCTAGCTAGCTGAGAGCAAGCAAGCAAGGGTTCCTGTGTTCATTCTATCTCTGCTCTTGATTGTGGAGGAGGCACTTTGTTCCTGCCTTGACTTCCCCCATGATAATGACTGGAACCTGGAACTGTAAGCCAAAGAAACCATTTCTTCTCTAAGTTTCTGTCATGGTCTTTGTCACAGTAAACAGAAATGAAATTACAATGCCATCTAACCTCATCTTTTCCCTGTGATTGACTCTTAGTCTGTCCTGTTCAGAAGAAACTAGTCCACACATAAAATCTCAAGTTGAAACCCATAAGAAAGTCACATGGAAATCATGATATAAGAGTGAAAGCTATTTCAGTGCTGGGACTCTATAATAATGAACAATATCTGGTTCAGAAATAGCTTAAGCCCAGAAGTGAGAGGTGGAGCTGGGCATTGTCCAAACTTTCATCCCTGTTTTCCTCTTCATTTATTTTACCTTTCCTACTTTCCCTTTTTGTCTCTTGCATTTTTTTCGCTGGGGAGGAACATGTCTCACATGTGTATATTGTAATCATGGGAACTCTACCTACTGAGGGAGGAATGTGCTGGTGGTGTCTGTAGACAGCATTTGTTCATTATGAACTCTACACACTCATGCATTCTTCATCCGCTCCATTGTTTATTTCCTCACTACCCATTACTCAACTCCTGGTGTCTGGGATTCTATCCTTACCATTCTCGCAGGATGTTATGTGTGAGAAGTTTCTTGGGGGACACAAAAGATACAGACACAGACACACAGACACACATACACACACAAATGTATGCACACACACACACACACACACACACACATCTATTCATCTTTAAAAGTAACCCATGACAGATCACTGTAACAAGTGAACAAAAGTCCAACTTGGTGAACCAGTGAGTTTGTTGGGGTTACCATCAGGAGTATGGGTTAGAGGTTACTCACAGGAGTAGGGAGGACTCAAAAGTAGTTGTATCACTTGAAATCCCACCCCATGAAAGCTGAACCCAGCTTGACGTGTCCACCAGATCCAGAATCTCCTCCCCTGAATCTTGTAAGTTTCAACTTTCCCAGACTTAAAAAATTTGTTTACTTCCTGAGTTTATTAGCTACCCCCTCCCCAAATTTGGAGGAAATTGCTATAAAGCACAGAAGCATCATCAGAAATCTTCTATTTCACATGTACAGGGCTTTCTCTCATTTCTATGCCTTTCTTCATGCTCTGCAACTGTGAAGTCACAAATCTATCTCTCTGCTTCCTATGACAGAGCCCTGTTCAGTCCCATCGTATCTAGACTGTCTTCAATTACTCCTCCTGTCTTCGATCCCTTAACTGCAGACATCTCTGAAGTTCTTGTTTCAGCAATCTCATTTTCCCTCACTCCCTCTCTCCAAAGTCTGTTAACATCAACTGCTTTATTTACTATTCCAAGTAACTGACAGCAAAAATTTCTTGATTTCAGAATTCCCTTCTAAGTGCTAGACCCACATTTCCAATATTCAATGGGTGTCACCACATGCATGTGTCTGTCAAACACTGAGGAATTCAGGATGGCTAGAACACTGAGATGGGTGGAGGAGACAATGTAAGAGTATTAGTAATAGATAACAAGACCTGAAGGGCCATGCATGCCTCCCTCAGAGCCCAGTTACTGATTAATAGAAACTACCTATCTACTACAAGCAGGAAAGATTTCTTATAGGGAATTGGGTGCTGTCAACCATCATCTCTCAGAAGCACTCAGCCACTGGCATAATCAGGAAAGCCGCCCATACCACCTGGCTTGTGTAGAAAGCTCTCACATCAGGAATCACCTTCCCAATTAGGAAGCTTCTGACTCCCTCTCTACTTAATTGTCATCAAATTCAATGCTTCTCACCTGTTCTGCTTTGTGTTGGACTCAGTTCTAAAACAAAGTCTCATATGAGCAGACCTGACCTGTGGAATCTAAGTCATATTTGGAGATTTGCCTATAAGAAATCATAGGAAGTGGGGGCTGGAGAGATCACTGATTGTTCTTGCAGAAGACCTGAGTTCAAATCCCAGCACCCACAATGGCAGCTAGCAACTGTCCTTAATTCCAGTCCCAGGGGATCCAGCAGCCTCTTCTGACCTCTGCGGACATTGCACAACACTGGTGTACTTACCTACATGCAGGCAATACATGCACACACACAAAACAAAAATAATAAATTTAAAAAATTTTTAAAAAGAAATCATAGGAAGTGTATTATTTCAAAATTCTGCCTTTTATATCATGGGATAAATGCCGAGCAAGCCAGTCTGTCACCTCTGCCATGTTCTGTGAATTAGGCAGGAATCTTCCTATTGCAAGTGGCAAGAATCCAACTTTATCTGACTTTGACATAAAAAGAAACATTGATATCATAATGAAGGTGAAGGAATGGAAAGGATCAGTCTAATTTCAGGGACAAGTGGCATCTAGAACTCTTCCGCTATCTCTGTTGGTTTCATCCTCTGACTTACACACACACACACACACACACACACACACACACACACACACACTAATAAATTGCCAATAATTCCTCAGCTGGGGTGGAACATCGTGATCACCTCCCTACTCCATGCTGGGATTTCATCTGGCTTGAGCTTTTGCAGGTCTTGTACATGTTGTCACAACCACTGTGAGCTTCCATGTGCAACTACCCTATTGAGTTTGGAAAACACTGTTTTCTTGTAGCCATCCACTGCCTCTGGATCCTTACATCCCCCTATTCCAAATGATCCCTGAGCCTTGGGAGGACAGTATGTAATATAGATTCCCCATTTAGAGCTGAGCATTCAACAGTCTCTTAGTCTCTGCACCTTGACCAGCTAAGAATCTCTTGTATTAATTGATATCTACTGCCAAAACGAAGCTTCTCTGATGAGGGCTTGGAGATACATTAATCTATGGGTATAATGATAAGTAGTTAGAACAGTGTGCTGGATAGCTTTAGTGTCAACTTGACACACCTGGGTCGAGGGAGCCTCAATTGGGGAATTGCCTCTATTGGACTGGCCTATGGCCATGTCTGTGGGGCATCTTCTTGATTACTGAGTGATGTGGG
>NW_008337842.1:1785396-1796937 GCF_000622305.1 Nannospalax galili | reverse complement strand
GCCCCAGTTCCTGCCTCCAAGTTCCTGCCCTGAGTTCCTAACATGAGCCCCCTGATGAACTGTGACCTGGGAGATGTAAGAGAAATAAACCCTTTCCTCCCCAAGTTGGTACTGGTCAGAGTGTTTTGTCACAGCAATGAAGAAACAAAGTAGAACAGAGATTGGTACAGTGTGGTATTGCTGTGACAGACCTGACCTTGGTGTTTTTGGGAGGACTGTGGAAGTGTTTGGAACTTTGGGCTGGAAAAGCCATTGCTTGCTCAGAGTTTGTTGCAATGGAGCTTGGAACAGTTATGCTGAAGGAGTTGTAGACGATGCAGGCCTGGCTTGTGAAGCTTCAAAGGGAAACGGAGACTATCAGGGCTGTTCATATGAGATTTCGGATTGAGAATCTGTGGGTTCTGGTCTGCTGGGGCTGAAGAATCAGCTGTGATTAAGAAGAAACCAGAACTTGAAGCAAAACCTTTGCTTTACTGGGGCAATTGATGCTGGTTAGCTGGGGCTGAAGAATCAGCTGTAAGTAACAAGAGACCACTGTGGTGGAGTCTTCTGGGAGGTATTTCCTCAGGATTAGCTCACAGAGAGGAACCACACCTCTATTTCAAGCTGGGAGCAGGACTTGGTAATGTGTAAGAGTCTCCTGCATGGTTCTGGTGTTGAAAGCATGAAGGGGTCACAGAGAGCAGCTGAGGCTTGGCACTCTGAGAGACCAGGAAAGGCCATAGGTGAAAGTGCTGCTTCAGTTGCAGCGAAGACCCCAGGATTGAAGGGGTCATGGAGAGAAACTGAGGCTTTGCACCCCAAGAGGCAAGAAGAGGCCATTGGTGAAGGTGTAGCCTCAGTTTCAGTGGCGACCCCAAAATTTAGAGATTCCAGGACCAAGGGACGACCAAGGACAGCAGTAGGTGTGGAATGGAGCTGGCCTGGGTCTGCGAGATGAGCTGAGTATGCTGTGGACGGCAGAGTCAGATCAGTGGAGTGAACCCTTTGGAGCCAGAAGATTGTGAGTGAATCCCAGATGTCCAGCCTTGAGCTACTTTGCTGGACTTTGGTTTTGCTTAGCTGTGCCCGATTCTTCCCTTTGAAACAAGACAGTACTTATTTTGGATTTTACAGAAGCCCACTCACAGTTGAGACTTTTAAAAGAGACTATGGACTTTAAAGTGTTTGGATTTTTTTTTTTTTTTTTAAGGACTCTGAGGTTTTTAAGGTTGTACTGTCTTAGGTTGTGATATTAACATCATATCTTGGGGACAGAAATTGGAAAGTTATGGTTTAATAGTGATGTTTGTGTGTCAAGTTGACAGGGGTCAATTGTGCTGGATAGCTTTAGTGTCAACTTGACACACCTGGGTTGAGGGAGTCTCAATTGGGGAATTTCCTCTATTGGACTGGCCCGTGGCCATTTCTGAGGAGCATCTTCTTGATGTCTTCTTGATGAGTGATGTGGGAGGGCCCAGGGCCCAGCCCACTGTGGGTGGTGCCACCCCTGGGCAGGTGGGCCTATGTAGCATAAGAAAGCAGGCTGAGCAGGGGCCAGGGGAGCAAGCCAGTAAGCGGCGTTCCTCCATGGCCTGTGCTCCAGCTCCTGCTTGCAGGTTCCTGCCCTGAGTTCCTACCTTGGTCTCCCTGATGAACTGTGACCTAGGGGTTGTAAGCTGAATAAACCCTTTCCTCCCCAAGTTGGTTTTGGTTGGAGTGTTTTGTCACAGCAATGAAGAAACAAACTAAGACAAACAGTTTAGTACTTTGCCCATTTAGCAGAATAATAGTAGTAGATTCTCCTCTAGGACCTGCTGCCTGTCTAGCCGTAGGCTCTTTTTGGCCCTGATAATGCTGCCTGATATGGGTTTCATCTTGTGGAGTGGTCCAAATCCAATCAGAAGGTGCTTGGTTACTCCCATGACATTTTGTGTTACTATTATACCAGTGGGCATATCTTGCCAGGTTGGTCATTATTGTAGTTCACAAGGGTCACAACTAGGTAATGCTGCTGATTATTTTTCTACTCTAAAAGTGATTATTTTTCACTTTCCATCACTATGAAACTTGCCAGTAGGAATGACGCTTATAGGTCAGAACCAGTTTGAATTCTCCATGTTGTCTGACTCAAGTATGTAGTGCTTGAGCAATAGGGTCTTATCATCAAGTCTTTAGCAATAGGGTCTTACTGTCAAGTTCTGGAGTGTAACCAACAGCATTGGCAATAGCCTGTAATGCTTGGGGAATCTATGGGGTCTCACTGACTGACAAATCCCAAAGAGGTAACCTATTCCCGGCACTAGGCTTTTTACTTGTTAGTCTATGATGTTTAGTAGGGACACTGTTGTCTCATTCTAGAGTAACTCCATTTAAACACTTTATATATGTGCATGTATGTTTATGAGCTGTCTGCTTATCTGAGTTTCTACAGTAGTATGTTCCTATATGACTTTTCAGAAAGTCTGTAATATCAGTTACCTCTCCCTGTATTCCGTCCTCTACCCTGCCCTCCCATTCACCACCCTATCTAAGCATTCCTTTTCCATCACTCCTTTTTATCCCTTTATACCACTGTATTTTGTATTTTCCCTCCCTTAAAAGTACCCCCCACAGGACCTCTTACTAATTTTTGAATTCTACATGTATTCCAAATGACACACACACATATCTAAAGTTTCAAAGCTGATGATCATAAGTGAGAGAAAACGTGATATTTATCTTTCTAGATCTGGGTTATCTCACACAGAATGATTGTTTCTAGCTCTATCCATTTACTTGCAAACTTCATGTTTTTGTTTTTTTATAATAGCTGAATTGTATTCCATCATGTAAATATACCACATTTTCATTATCCATTCATCAGTTGATGGACATCTAGGTTGTTTCCATTTCCTAGATACTGTGAATAGAACAGCAATGACCATGAATGAACAAGTTTCTCTGTAGAAGCATATGGAGTCCTTTAGGTATATACCTAAAAGTGCTATAGCTGGATCTTGTGGTAGATCTATTTCTAGTTTTTTGGAAACACGCTGATTTCCATTGTGACTACTCCAGTTTGCATTCCCAACCAGCAGCGAATAAATGTTAGCCTTCTTGCAAGTACTAACCAGGATCTCCAAAGAACTACCTTAATGCCTTTCTAGGGCAGCACTTCCAATGACATAATCATTTCCCACTAAGCTCTACCCTTTTAGTCTGACCACAAGCTAGAGAGATGGCTTAGCAGTTAGGAACACTTGATGTTCTTTCAGAGGACCTGAGTTCAGTTCCCAGCATCCAAATTGGGTGGCTTACAACTGCCTGTAACTAGTTTGAAGGGATCCAGTACTCTCTTCTGGCCACTGTGGGCGCTGCACTCACAAACACATACCCACATACACCCACATACACTTACACATTAAACTTTTTTAAAAGTCTGACCACTTTTTGCCATCACTATACTGAAGGCTGAGCTTCTAATACATAGACTTCGGGGCAGGTTACACTTAAACCTTTTCTAAACCATAGCACATGCCCAGCCTGTGTGTGGATAAACTGAGGTTTTATGATTGGCAGCCTCTTAGAAGAGCCTCAGTTTGGAGTTGGGTGAGAAGCATCTTCCTAAAGGAACAGTCATGGTCAGTGGGGAAATCATCTGGGGTCAAGAAGATGTCCCAATTTCTGTCTACTATACTGTGATACTTTTTTCCAAACATAAACACAATAAGCAATTAATGAAGAATCTTAAGCATAAAATTATCATGATAAAATAATATTTTTCCAACTGCTAAAGGGACTACATGAGACAATGAAGGTGCATGATACGTGATTTAGAAGGGCGCAGAACATGCAGTTGGTGGTTGTCTTGGTTTGTGTTTTCCCAGGAGCAGCAGCAGCTTTTCTTCCTGTTCTGCCTCCTCCTTTTCTTCTTCCTCATCAGCCCCTCCCTCTTTTTGAAATGAAGTTTCAAGGGCAAGCTGTTCATTGTTCATTTGAGAGGCAGAGGGGATGGCAGAAATAGAACAGAGAAGGAAAGGAAAAGGAGACGATTAAGGTTGAGCTATGAAGCCACAGGAGTTGACCAGAGCTTAATCCCATGAGGAAATGCTTGGAAAAGGTACAAAACTCACAGCTCAAAATCATCCCACCTAAGGGGCAAAGGAACTGGGATATTCATATAGCAACTCTTAAGAATCATTGGTGAAGACTGCCCCTAGGGGTTTATTTCTTAACGCTGCTAGCCTGCTGCATGCATGGCACAGTGGCCTTCTGTGGTTCCCACCTCAATGATAAAACGTCCAAGTGGCCCAGGCAGAGCTTGCGGGGCTGATGTGTTAGGTTGTCAGCTGTTCCCTCTCCCCCAAACATGGCTTTAGAAGTCCCAGAATACAGGAACCATGTCTTATTTCTTCCACATCTCCCATAGCATCTAACACAATATTTTATATACAGTAATGATTAAGAAATATTTATGCTTTGCTTTATTAATGACATTATGAGACAGCTTTTTCCTGATGGTCTATTGGTATTGTCTCCATAAATCTTGAATTTTTTGAGACAGAATGAATTTTATGTCACTATATTTTTATTCACTAAGTATGTAATGGAAAATAACCTCATGTTTATATCTTGCAAAACTTCTCATTCAATTGCATTCATAAATAAATTAAAAGTCTCTATTAAACCACAGGCTCTATATTCGTATCTCTCTTTCAACTTTGTCTCTCCAAGAAGCTGGCTCCAAGTCGAGGGAATTTGGAGGCTCCTGGTGTGCAGATTCTTATTAGTTTCTTTACCTGATTCGGCATATTCCTGTGCCAGCAATAACAATCTGCTCCCTGTGTACCCAGGCTTCTCCAGTCCTTCAGCCAATGTGAGTCAGGCTTGATGTTTTATTAGAACTTTCTTTCTCCAAAGGGTGCATGGACGATCTGGTTTAAGACTGTTGCCCTAATTCCATTTTCCAGGTCAGACCACCCAGGTTCAGAAAGGAATTATGAGAGCACCAGGGGCTAGATAAGCAACCAGCTCTCAGATCTCCTTTTCTTATCATGGCTGGTTTCCTCCCATAGTCTCGGCCCTGGAGTCTGGTTCCAATCCTATGTCAATAACTAGGTACCTAGTTTCTTGAGACCCATTTCCTGTTGATGGCTGGGTTCTGTATTATAGCCCAACTTCTGCCCTAACTCAAATAAGATCCAGACTGTCATCAACTATCTTCCCGAAAACAGTCTCTGCTTAGAAGCCAACAGAGCTGTGCTTCCCTACTCCATCAGAGTGGGTCCATCAGATACCGATGGTGGAAGGTTTCCTATCTCTTTATAATTGGGAATTGGGTAGTCCTATCAGCCCACTTGACCCTCAGCAAGTCTTGCCAACTGTGGTCACTTCCCCACTCAGTTTCCTTCCTCTCTTTGTAACGATCTTCTCTTGGAGCTGAAGACATTTAGGTACAGACATTTAGGACATTGTCAGTGGACAACTTTTGTGGACATTTCTTTGATTTGCAATTCCACTCTGCTGCCTTTGTCTCTAGACCAGTAGACACTGATGCTGTCCTCTCCCATCTCTACAAATGGGATTTGAAGAGGAGCACCCAGCATCAGGCTGTCAGGAACAACTATCGTGAATGCTTATTTACAACACAACACATCCAGACTTGTTCAATTCCAGACATTTCTGCTGTGCCCTTGATGGCTTTCACAGCATTGTCATTACTGAAGAGTGCCATTTCCATTTGGGATTTGTGACCAGTTGACATATATAGGTTGGAGCTAATTTTGTATGTCCTAGAACTCAATATTAGACCAGTATTTCTCTGCTGTTCTCTCTAGAACTTTCCTGCTGCTCGGTTTCTGATATTGCCCACCGCATAGCTATTCCCTCAAAACTCACTCCTTCTTCTCCCATCCTCTTTTTCTCCTTCCATCCTTTTTTTTGTCTGACCTTTCATCCCCCCACTCCCTTCCTATTGAGGCTCTAAATTTTGACTGCCCACTTGATGGAATATAGTCTAACCAAAGGAGTTAGGCGTGGTGGCTCATACTTTTTAATCTCAGCACTCAGGAGACAGAGGCAGGTGCATCTCTTTGAGATGGAAGCCAGCCTGGTCTACATAGCAAGTTCCAGGCCAGCTGGGGCTACAGGGAGATGCTGTCTAAAAAACTAAAAAAACCACACAAAACAAACAAATAAAAAATAATAACCATAGAAACAAACCTCTGGGCATGTCTGTAAGGGAGATTAGAGGTAGGCAGACCTACCCTAAATGTGGGCAGCACCGTTCTATGGACTGGGATCTCAGACTGAATACAAAGGGGGAAAGGGAGCTGAGCAGCAGCATGTATTGCTCATTGCTTCCCAACTGTGGATGCAGTGTCCCTAGCTGCCTCTCTGCCACCACCATGCCTTCCCCACCATGAAGGACTGTATCTTTAAACTGTAAGACAAAATAGACACTTCCTTTTAAAAGCTGCCTTCATTAGATATTTTGTCACAATGTAAGAAAAGTAAATAATACAGAGGCCGGCCCCACCTCCAGTGCCCCTCCTGCTTCCCCATGTTCTAGGTACCTGTGAGTGTTCTCTGCACTATTTCCAGGAGAGCTGGATTACCTTGGGGCTTTCCTTTATTTCCTAAAGTTTCCATGTATTTCTTGGAAAGCTTCCCAAGAATTTAGCAGCAGCTACAAAAGCCGAGAAAATTATGTGTCAGGTGGATTCTTTGCCAAGTCATAATCCTAGAATCCAGAGCTTGAGTCAGTATGCAGCCAGTGCTAGAGACCTAAATGGTTATGTGTGGAACTGCCTATGTAGTCTTCAAAAAGTCCCAGCTAGTGTCATCCTTGGAGCCTGAAAGGGAGAAGAGGAAAGGCCGTACAATTTCCATTTAAATTGAAAATCTTCTCCCTGGAAACCCAGAGGCCTCTGTGCTGGCCTCCTGCTGTTTGCTGCCTCTCATGCATCCTTTTAGGAGGATGACATGATTATTCCCCAAACACATTACTGCAGCTCTTCCAGCACACTCACTCTTCTAGGAATGTCACAAATGAATTACCATGCGGTGTTGGCATGGGGCCTCTGCCAGCAGGAGCCAATTATTTAAGAAATTTCCAAGCAAATCAGATCAGTGTTTCACAAGTTACTAGCCAAGAATCTTCAGAAAGTTATGCAGCTTTCCTTTGCTGCAATATGTGTCACTGACCTAAATATGTACGAAGCTCACCCCTCCCAGGGCCCTAGCTTTGTTTTGTTAGGACAACAGCACATACCCATGTGCAGTAATCTGACTGGATCATTTTACTTATCCAAACTGTAAAGGGATGTTTGATCAGACCAGATCATTAAATTTCTTAATTAGGCTGACAGACTCCCCCTTGCCAGATGGATCGAGCTGCACCTATTTGTGACACAACTTAATCACACTTTGCTTTGCTGTCAAAGCCGTGTTTCAGGAGGAAATATATTCTCTTGGCTAGATGGAACATTCGCAGTCCAAATCTGGCATCTCTAACAGAAAGAAAGTGGCTTTGTTGAAATGGAACATGTAGGAATATATGTCATGGTTAAAATGCATTAGCAATCCGCACATGAGAAGATTCCACAGGGTCTGATCTGCACCTTAACAAAACCATTTGTTTATGGAAAGAATGGTCTCTGTCTTCATTACTTTACACATCAAATGGGTATTCAAAAATAGTTAGGGGGGCATGAAAGAGGAAGCACAAGATCACTGTATCCCAGTGTGGGTTGTGCTGTTTATGTTTCTTTGAACTGTCAGGTTGTGGGAAATCGTCTGCTCCTGAGGGACGGGTGTTTTTGTCATTTAGGCAACTACTCTAGGACTTTATGTGTTCCTGTTAAGTGATTCTCCTGCTGTCTAGAGAAAGTCTTTTCTCATAAAGTTTCCTTTTCTTTCTTTTTCTTCTTTATTGAGAGAGGTAGGGCTCTCTTGGCCACCAAGATCTATTTGTGATAGCGATAGCATTTTTACTAACTGGCAAGTACAAGTTCATTGAAATATTGAGCACTCAGCGGAAAACGTTTTGAAAACTTATAGTGAAAAGTGCTTGAGAAATTTTAGTCTGTGCTTTGTCTAAACAGAACTGTTCTCTTGGCGTGTATGGATGTCACAGAACAGGATCTAGGGTTTCTCACTAACGTTGTACAAAGTGATTACGATAGGAGAGGATGTGAATCTTGTCTTCAGGCGTGCGTCTCTCAATATGCGCCACCATATTGAGAGGGAGTTTTGCTGATGTTATTGATGATTGTTTGCTTCTATTTTTCTCAAGGAAGAAAAACACATTCCTGTTCATTGAGAGACTAATTTAGGTTATTTTCAGTTATTTTTAAGCCAGTGAATAGAAAGTATCACATTAACATGTATGTGTTGATATTCTTCATTTGGTCATATCTCAAGTACATGAATAGATCTGCAGTTTCTGTGTCCAGGTTTCAGGGGCACTCTGCTGAGATAGCATTATTTGCACCAGGGGTTGGTCCTGGCCATCCCTCCAAGTGAGGCCACTCTGCCTAGGTCTCTTGAGCTGCTGAGGACAGCAGTTCCTTCTTTGACTATCTACACCATGGCTTCTTATCGCAGAGCCCTGGGTTCTTTAATGCTGCAGAGCTGTGAGTCTGAGATCTCCTCTGGGGCACCCTGGGCAATAATGCTTTTCTGCATTCGTCTCCACTGAGGGCTTTCAGGAGAGGCAGGGCTGAACACAGGGTGATTGCGTGGAGCCTTTTGTTAAAGAGCATTGATGTGGCTCTCTTCTCGTCTTTGAGCTCTTTCATGGCTGTGTAGCACAAGCCCTTGCTGTCCATCTCAGTGGGCTGCTATGAAATCTCTTTGCTCCACCTTGGGGTAACCCAGCAGGAGAGTCACAGAAGTCAGAGGATGCCCTTGGTGCTACTGAGCCCCAGCAACTGCACAATCTATAAGGAGGTGAACTGTTAGTCAGTGGGGAGGGTGCTGTGATTCAGATGGACAGCATGTCCCAGCTGGGTGGCTCAGATCCCAAAATATTACCAAGATCTGTGAATCAGCCCTTTCAGTTCACATACACTGCCCCTTTTCTCCTTGAGGGCATGCAGAGCACCGTGGTGACTGGGCTGGGCTGGCTTCCCATGACAGCTGCAAGTTGCATCTGGAGCCACTGGTTCCCCTCCCTCCTTTAGTTCTGCAGCCACGTCTGGCACACAGTGACAGCCTCCTGTCTCCTGGGATTCACCATCCATCCCCGCATCTCACTTCTGGTGGGAATCCCTCAGTGTTTTGGGCATCTCTGATTGTCTTTTACCTAGTATGGAGTCTGCTTCACTTGTTACTCCCAAAAGACTATTTAGCACTCATCCAAATCCAGTGACAGAAGAAAGGGAAAGAGCACTCAGTAGTTTCAAAGCCTGGCATACTGAGTGTTGTGTCTGCTCCTGGCAGCGTCCTCACAGAGGAAAGTTTTCTGTCTCTTCCTTTCTTGCAATTCACAGGCTGCCTTTTCAGGTTTAAGTTATATTACATTTTTTCACAAAGGTCACAGAGTAGTACAAATTACATATTTTTTACTTTTTTGACATTAACATTTTTTAAGTAGCCTTGGGGGAGGAGCAGCAAATATATAACAAATTGCACATGCTTAATGTATGTACTTCAGTAACTTTTAATATTTGCAAATACGTGTGAAATTGTATCAACAAATCAAGATAATGAATATATTCAACCCCCAAATTTCCTGTCTTTCATACCTTTCTAATATTTTAATATTGCTTCTTTACTCAGCATACTTATTCTAATTTCGTTTTCAATTAGCACAAGCTCTCATAGTTCTAGAGGACGCTATGCAAAGTGCTAAGGAAGAAATTCAATCAGTGGCCTAAGCCCAGCTTTGAAGCCTAATAATCACAACAATGACAGGCGCCTCAAACTATTACAGTGCCGCCGTTAGTGGCACTTTTATTTTGGGAGTAATCAACAGCTATCTAATTGAACTTAAAGTCTGCTCAATGGGAGGGAACCCATGGGTAACACTGTAAACAAAGCCAAATATACATAATGGAGAGGTCAAAGATCCTGCAGAAAACCCTATCTCTGTCATATCTCTATAGACAAAATTCCTTGCTGTATGCTAAATATGGACCCTTATATTATAGACAAGTATACCACTCACCACTCATCAAAGAAGCTTCTTTTTGAAACAGGTGGAGGCTATAATAGAGTTCTACAGCTCATTAGTCACAGAGACAAGGTGTCTGAGAGATGCCTGGCCGTAAGTGACACATCTCCAGAAGAACCTTTACACCTAAGGCTCATGAAACATAACGGAACAGAGGGTGGAGAGAATACTAGCGCATCCCTCAACTCTCACCAGGGAAGCTTCCTCATGGAACAGAGTGCAATGCACATAGAAGGCCAAGATGTAGAGAATAAGAGACTGCAGAGCATGTGTCCCTGGACAGGGAAACCTCATCCACTCATGGCTCAGGGACTACTGCAGAAGAGGGGCCAGAAAGATTGTAAGAGGCAGGGTTGGTGCATGAAGATAAGGAAACAGAGACTTCCAGGTCCCTGGGAACTCGCAGCAATGGTACCAGAATGCACAAGACCCATGCCGACTCAATCAGACAAAAACCCAGTATAGAACTGGGGAAATGGACAGCAGGCTCCAACTTTAGCCAAGGAACTATTGGCAACTGATTGCTGCTAGATGAGGGAGAGTTGATATTCTTTCAGGGAGTGACTCTAGATAGGCTGACTAGACTCTGTTGGATAAACTTCCACAACGGACATCTGAGTACAAAATCTTGACTTGATAGGTCTTAACATATATGACAGAATGCATATGATCCAGTAGGGGATGTGGATAGAGGAGGGTATCTAGATATGATTAAGATGTATGAAGGGTACAAAATTAATAAAAATATACATTAATAAATCAATGACTGTACATATTTGGGAGACAATTTGTGGAATTTGACACACACACATATATACAATGTGTAAAAGTAAAACGAAAATAATTAACATCCATTTAAAACGTGACCACTCAACTTCTCTTCCAGCTATTGAGAAATAAATTATAATAAATTTTTGTTAACTGTAGTTATACCAATATTCTCCAGAAAGCAGGACTTATTCTTCCTAACTGAAATTTGGCACATCCTGACCACGTTCTTCCTGCATTCCTTTCCCATCTAGCCTCCCTGGCCTCTCGTAACCAGTAGTTTACTCTCTACTTCTCTGAAATCAACTCTTTGGGCTTCCGTATCTATAATTTATGTGAGAACGTGTAATATTTTTCCTTTCATGCCTAGACTAGTTCATTGAACATAATCCTTTCTAATTCTAGCCATACTGTCCCGAAAGACAGGATTTCACGCTTGACATTGAATAATATTTACTGTGTATCTAGTCCATGTTTTTTATTCATTGATGGATCATTAGATTGATTCCATATGTTGGCTATTGGGAATATTGATGCAGTGAACACGGAAGTTTAGATGTCTCTTTCGTGCCCTGATTTCCTCTCCATTGGCTACATACCCAGTAGTGGCTTTGCTGAATCATGATATTTCTATT
>NW_008337842.1:1781385-1785355 GCF_000622305.1 Nannospalax galili | reverse complement strand
TTTTTTGGTCTTTTTGAGACAGGGTCTCCCTGTAGCCCCAGCTGTCCTGGAGCTCACTAGGTAGACGAGGCTGGCCTTGAACTCACAGAGATCCGCCTGCCTCTGCCTCCCAGGTGCTGGGATAAAAGGCATGTACCACCATGCATGGCTTGTATTTTTAGTTTTTAAGGAACCTCTATGATGTTTTCCACAATGACTGCACTAAGGTACATTTCCATCAACAGTGTAGAAGAATTTTCCTTCTCTTCATCCTTGTCACAGTTTCTTATATTTTATATTAATTGTTTGCATTTATTTATGTCTTTGTGTGTATGTGGGTGGGTGTGTGCATGCCATGGTACAAGTGTGGAGTCAGAGGACAACTTTTGCAAGTCTTTCTCTTCCCACCATGTGGGCTCTGGGGATTGAACTCAGGTCATCAGGCTTGCTGATAAGTACCTTTTCCAGCTGAGCCATCTCACCAGCACTATTTTGTCTTTTGACAGTAGCTATTCTAACTAGGGGGAGATGATATTTCTTTGTGTGTGGATTTGCATTTTCCTGCTGATTAGTGTTGGGTCTTTTTTCTTGTGTTTCTTGACCTTTTTTCACACTGTCTTTGAAGAATATCTATTCTGATTACCTAACCATTTAAAAAGATTACTTGCTTTTAATCTCATGCTGGATGGACAGTTTGCAACCATGTCTCTCCCACCCTATGGGTTGTCTTTTCACTCTGCTGTTTCCTTTGATTTTCAGAAGCTTTTTTTAGTTTGATATAATCCCATTTGTTTAGTTTTTCCTTTTGATGCCTGGACTTTAATGGTCATAGTCAAAAAGACCCAATCTCTGCCCTGACTAATATCTTAATGTGTTTCCCCTATGCTTCTGTAGTATTTTCATGGTTTCTGATTTTACTTTTAAATCTTACATATGTATTACTTTTTCATTTTTATTTTCTTGAAACAAGATCTCCCTGTAGCACCAGCTGTCTTAGAACTCACTATGTAGACCAGGCTGACCTCAATCTCACAGAGATCCACCTGCGTCTGCCTGATGAGTGCTGGGATTAAAGGCATACACCACCATGCCTGGTCCATGCCTTTAAGTCTTCTTGACTTTAGATTGATTTTTGTACATGGGGGGACATTGGTGTCTAGATTCATTCTTTGGCATATAGATATCTAGTTTTCCCAGCTTGCAGAGTTGGTCTTTTCCCCAATGTATGCTCTTGGCACTTTCATCAGAAGTCAGTTTGCTATAAATACAGTCTCTATTCTGTTCCGTAGCTCAATGCATCTGTATTTACAATTACCAGTAATATGCTATTTTGGTCACATTAGGTTTTTAGAATATTTTGAAGTCAGATAGTATAATACCTCCAAGTTTTGCCCTTTTTCCTTAGCATTGCTTTGGCTATTGGGGGTCTTTTGTGATTCTACACAGAAATTAAGGTTGTTTTGTCAGTTTCCATAAAGAACATCATTCCTAATTTGATAGGGATTGCCCTGGATCTTCAGGTGATATTGAACAGAAAGGGCATTTTAGCAATATTAACTCTTCTAATTCATAAGCATCACATTTCTTCCCATCTCTAAGTGCCTTCAGAGTCCTTTCATCCATGTATCATAGAGATCTTTCATCTCTTTAGCTAAATTTATTCACAAGCATTTTACATTATTTTATCTTGGTAGCTACTGTTAATAGGATTGCTTTCTTGATTTCTTTTTTAGATAATTATAGCATATAGAAATACCATTGGGGATTCTATGTTGATTTTTGTATACTACCTCTATATTGAAATTGTTTATCAGTTTCAAACATCATAGAAAGACACCATATGCTGATTGCCTCTTCCATATGAGATTTCACATGATGTCCTCTGTAAAATACTAAACATGTGAGTGGAGAGACCTCCAGATGGTTTCCAGTCTCCAGCCATCGAGACAGCCCAACTTGGGTACTGGACATCATGAAGGAGAGCTAAGTCAACACACCACTGTGCTGGTTATGAGCTCCCAACTATACGTTCATGAAAATAAAAAACTTTTCTTAAAAAGTTGTGTTTAAACAGCTTTGTTACACAATAATAGAAATAGAAACATGTGCTTTATACACAGAAAATATTGTCATTGTCACCTAAAATATTTCTTAAGTCTAGCATTATAGATCAAATAACAAAATCACATGTACATATGTCTATGATACATTGTATTAATGTACTTTATATGTAAACTGGAGAAAGAATACAGCAAAATTCTGTAAAAGAGTGAAAACATGACTATTTATAATATATGTTTATTACATAAACAACATATCATAGGACCATAAATTTATCTAGCGGTCTAGGAATAAAATAGTAACATAGACAGGGTACAACTTTCTTTTGTGTCTGCAATATTTTTTTATGAAATTAAAATTTGTCAAAAGAACTTCTGTCCAATGTAAGAAAGATCAGAATTGACAAAATCATTCCCAGACTACATACTTCTCTGGTGCTGACTAACAACTCTGAAAGTTAAAGTCAAGACTCAAAAGGACCAATGTTTTTCCATGTATCTGAACTTAATTTCAGAAAATGAACCAAGAATGTTTATGTGATCACATAAGTAAAAATCCAGGCATCAATCAACAAGACACTTATAATGTTTGGCATTCAATAAAAACTAATATGGATTCAAAGGAGCCAAAAGATCTGACCCATAATAAAAGAAAAGATTAATCAGTTGAAAGCAATCCAGAACAGACACAGATGTTAGACTGGCAGAAAGTGCTATTAAAACAGTTCTTATAATTGATTTCTATATATTAAAAAACTTAAGTAGAGATGTGGGAAATATAAAACAGATCCAAATAATACTTTTACAGATGAAAGCCATGAAGTCTGAAATTTAAAAAAGAACTTACTAGACCAGATTAGCAATGTATTATATGGGATAAGCAATGCGTTTATGGAAGAAAAACTTAGTAAACAGAAAGGTACAGTAATAATAGACTTCCAAAATGAAACACATAAAGAAAGGACTTTATGAAGTGTGGGACAACAAGAAATCTAATATCCATGTAACTGGAGAATGAACTGCCCCTGAATAAAGGAGGAGGAAGAAAAAAATCGTGTGAAGAAATAATGATTAAGTTTTTAAATTTTTGATAAAAATTATAGATCCACAAATATAAGAAGACCAACGAGTCTCAAGCACATCAAACAGAAAGAACTTTCCATCAAAACACATCATAATAAGATTGTTTTAAAAGACAAGGCTGGAAGAAAACCTTCAAAGCAACCCAAGGTTGGAGATGAAGGAGATGCCTCACATACAAAGTGGCAAAGTGACAGACGTGAGGAGGACTCTCATCTCCATTCAAGCAGGTGAGAAGAGAGGGGAGCAGCCTCTCTAAAGTGGCGAAGGACTTGACAAGTTCAGCAGCAAAATACAAGCACTCCAGTGTAAACATTGGCAGATGATCTGTACAGGCACTTCCCCAAAGACGAAATACAGATGAGCAGCAAATAGATAAAAAAAATTGTTAGTATTGTTAGTCATTAGGGAACTACAAATAGAAACTTAAACATCATCTCACACCAGTTAGAATAACTATTATTTTTAAACATTTTATTTTTGTTTTTAAATATGTATATGTCAGCTGTGGCTACAGGGAGACCCTGTCTCAAAAAGACCAAAAAAAAAAAAAAAAGTATATGTGTATGTGGGGGCTATGTGCATGTGAGTACAGTGCCCTCAGAAACCAGAAGAGAGCATTGGATTGCCTTGTTCTGGAGTTGCAGGTGGTTATGACCCACCAGAGCCATCTCTCCAGCCCCAATTCTTTAAAAAACAGAAAATAAATGTTGATGAGAATGTGGAAAAAAGGAGCTCAAGAGCGTTGTTCATGGTGCTACAAATTAGTACAACCGGGGAACAGCATGGAGGTGCTTCAAATCTACAGTTGGGCTGGGAAGATGGCTCAGTGGTTAAGAGCATGGGCTGCT
>NW_008337842.1:1769058-1781179 GCF_000622305.1 Nannospalax galili | reverse complement strand
CCAGGTTCAGTTTCCAGCACCTACATGGCAACTAACAACTGTTCATAACTCCACTTCCAGGGGATCTGATGCCCTCTTTTGACCTCCTCAGGCATTGCACAACACGGTGCGCTTACTTACATGCAGGCAATACACTCATATACATAAAATAAAAATAATAAATATGTTTAAAAAAATTACAACTAGATCTGCCATTTGGTACACTTATCTACTCATGGGTATTTATTAAAGCAATTTAAATCAGCATGGCAAAGAGATACCTGTATACCCATATTTATTTTGGTACTATTTACAATAACCAGTGAAGATGTGGAACCAGCCTAGGTGTTTATCAACAAATTAAATAGTTAAGAAAATGTGTATACACAGTGAAGTATTATTCAGCCACAATGAAGAATTAAACCTGTCATTTTTAGCAAAATGGATGGAACTGGAAGTGGTATTTACAGTCGCATTAGTTAAAAGCTACAGCTGATGTCATACTTAATAGTAAAGATTAAATTATTACTCCCTTAAAGAAAAAAAGAAAGTACATGAAGTTGTCAGGAAAAAGTGATGGGGAGATATAGGATGAGCTAGGGGGGAGAAAGTAGTTATGGATTTGATCAAAACACCTTATATGCATGTATGAAATTCTCAATAATTTTTTTAAAGTTAAAAAAAGAAGCTTGTAGAACTGGGGAAATGGGCAGAAAGCCTCAGCCTTAGCTGAAGAACTATTGGCAGCTGATCACTCAGGGAGAGTTGAGCTTCTTTAAGGGAGTGATGCTAAATAGACGAATAGACTCCAGTGGATGAACTCGCACCGAGAGACATCTGGGTACATGAACTTGACTCAATATGCCTTAACATACATGACAGATGACAGAATGCAGAATGCATGAAATTCTGTGGGTAGGCAATGGGGGGGAGTGAAATAGGGGAGGGGGCCTAAATATGATTAAGATGTATTGTATGAAATCCACAAAAAATAAATAAAAATATACATTGGGGGAAAAAAAGAAAAGATATAGGGCAAGGACATCTGCTCTTATTTGAGTCCGTATTTCACTGGAAATTCTAGACATTGCAATAAGTGAAGAAAAAAGAAAATTTATTCACAATGTAAAAGAGGAAATATTATCTTTATTTGCAGATTACATGGTAGAAAATACAATGGAGTTTTAAAAAAAACTACAGTAATTAATGGCAAATTTTATACCATGTCATTTGTTATAACAAAAGAAAAATAAAGAACTACTTACACAAAAATGTAACAAAAGATGCCAATACTGCTTCATTGAAAACTATAATGCTTGCTGAAGGAAATTAAAGACCTGACCAAATGGAGAGATAATGCTATAGTCCTAGGTCCAATGATTCAATGTTCTAATAAATCCAGCTCTTACTACAGTGATAAGCAGATTTACACAATTCCAATGAAATCTCAACAAGTTGCTTTAAAATTTTTCAATGAAAATGGAGGGACCTAACACAGTCAGAAAATCCTTAATAAAGAGAAATGGAGTGTAAGGATTGATACCATCTAATTTCAAGACGTGATATATATTAAACTGCAATGATCAAGCCAGTTTGGTATTGATGCCCAAGGTAAAAAAATTTGTCAGTGAAACTTAATGGACAGCCTAGAAACAAACTGCTATATGGACATTTGATTTTCACCTAAAATACAAAGAAATTAAGGAAGAAAGAATAATCTTTTCAACAAAAGGTGCTGGAGTAATTGTATGCTTTTATGTGAGAAGAACAAGGAGGAGGAGAGGGGAGGGAGGAGGGGCAATTGAATCCATATTTTGCACCATTTAAAAGTAATTAACTCTGGGCTGGAGAGATTGCTCAGTGTTTAAGAGGGCATACTGTTCTTGCAGAGGATCTGGAGTTCAATCCCAAGCATCCACAGTAGGGGCTCCAACTGCTTGTAATTCCTGTTCAAGGGGATCCATTACTCTCTTCTGGCCTCCATGGGCACCTATACTCATGTGCACATATCCACATACAGACATATAATTAAAAATAAATTAAATCTTTTAAAAATAGTTAACTCAAAGTAGATCATAGACCAAAATATAGTTTTCACATGCATTTATTTATTGTTTACTTATTTATTTATTGTTATTATTTATTTATCTGGGTGAAGATCAGAGAATACAATTCAAGTCAGTTCAGGGTGAACTTGAGTCATCAGGCTTGGTGGCAAATGCCCTTACTCACTGAGCCATCTCTCTGGCCCCTGGGCCCAAATATAAAACCTAAAACTATAGTACTTAGAGAAGAGGACACAGATAAAAATCTTTCTGACCTTGAATCAGGTAACGTTTCTTAGCTATCACATCAAAAGTATGATCTAAAATCAAGGGGGAAAAAAAGAAACAAAACACTGCTGACATAGGCCGCAGCACAAACAAATCTCTATTTGTGAGTGGAGGACACAGATAAAAATCTTTCTGACCTTGAATCAGGTAACGTTTCTTAGCTATCACATCAAAAGTATGATCTAAAATCAAGGGGGAAAAAAAGACAAATTGGACTTCATTCAAATTTTGAAACTTTTCCTTAAAAGATATTCTAAAGAACTGGTTGAGACCACAGCCGCTCATAGAGTGCTCACCTCTAGAGCTGATTACAGTACAATTTAGTGCATTGGGCTTAGCTTTGGTGATTAGCCCCTCATCTAGTCTGTTCATTCAAACATCATGTTTGCAGTTTAATTGATAAATGCTTCATGAAAGACTGGAATGCTGGAAGAGGGTGAGCCAATGTAAATATAATCAATGGTCTGTTTTAACATCACGTGACTCAGGATTAAGAAATCCCAGTTACAAAGACATTCAGTAGCTGCAGCACACATCCCTCATGAGTGACTATATTTTCACTGAGGCCTTAAGAAACTAACAACTTTATTTTTCTGAAAAAAATAATGCATTTACTAATTTCTTTAGGTAGTTTGTAGCCTATAGACTGAGGATTTCAGGTATTGGTCTATTTTTAGTCTTAAAATGTGTAGAATTTTTGTTGAGTTTCTTTGCAAGTTAAAAATGCATTGAGGGCAAAGGAGGAGTTGCAATGGTGAATCTTCTCATGTTTTAAATTATTCAAGTTTAGGCTTGAGATTTGCTGTTGTTCTAAAATAGAGCATGTCCACAATGGACAAGCCTTTGCTTGTTTTTTAAGTCAGGACTTTTTCCTTGTTTTAAAACATCTAACATCTCTTCCTATAGAGTAGAACATTAAGAAAGGGCTTGAAAGTTGACCAACAAATGATAGTCAATTGATAAGTGAGTCAGAGTATCATTACTATGACAAAATACCTGTGACAAACAACTTAAACAGAGGAAAGGTTTGATTTGGCTCAGAGTTTTGGAAGGTTCAGAACCTAATCAGTTGCCTCTGTTGCTGTGAGTCTTCGGCACAGCATTATATCATGTGGGGAACAACATGGTAAAGCAAAACTTCTCATCTCACTGCATCCAGGAAGCAAACAGAGAAAAAGAACAAGATTGTCTTCTCCAAATGCCCTTCAAAGATGTACATACCAATGGCCTAAAGCCTCTGACTGGGCTTTATCTCTTAGAGGGGCACATCACCTTCAAACAGTGACATGGTATGGGGACTAAACCTTTAGCACAGTTTTTGAGGGACATTTCGGATGCAAATTATAGAAATTGGGACTGGCAAATTGAACTGGGGTTAAAGCTCAATTCTCTGCTGATCTGTCCCTGACTCAGTTACTGGAATACTATTTATATAAAAGTACTTCCCTCATTCTTTTAAAACATATTTTACTGATTATTTTTATTTTATGTGTATGAGTATATTGCCTGCATATATGTAAGTGTACCCATGTCATGCAATGCCCATGGAAGTCAGAAGAGGCATCTAGAACTGGAGTTATGAACATTTGTTAGCTGCCAGATGGGTGTTGGGAATCAAAACTCGGGTCCTCTGCAAGAGCAGCCAGTGCTCTTAATGAGTAAGCTGTCTCTCCAGCCCCATTCACTCATTCTTTTTAAAATGACATTTATTTAGTGTGTGTGTGTGCGTGTGTGTGTGCATGTGTGTGTGCGCACGTGTGTGTGTGTGTGTGTGTGTGTGTGTGTGTACATGCCACAGTTCACATGTGAATGGAAGTCAGTCAGAGGACAACTTTCAATAGTCTGTTCTCTCCTTCCACCATGTGGGATCTGGGATTGAACTCAGGTTGTCAGGCTTGGCAACAAGTGCCTTTAACCTATAGAACCATTTCACGGCTCTTAAGTAAATAGCTGGTTTATGAGCTGCACACACATTAATGAGTGAAAGGAAGCATTAACGAAAGAAGGAAGTGATTTATCAGAGATCTTCAACTAAGGCTAAGAATGAGCACTGAGCAGAAAATGTAGCTGTGAGATTATTGGCAGCAAAGGAGGAACATGTGATGGATTTATTTAATAAAACAAAGAGCACCCTCTTATCAAGGAGGGTAATCTATTTCCCTAGCATTTAATTCAGGGAGGAACTCAAGAAATAATAATATAAAGAACATCTTTGAAGACAACCTTGCCAAAGACTGAATTCATTATTTTTCTTACTTAAAGTTCATAATGTTAAATTCTGTTTCTGGGGAGCTGATTCTATGGAGCCACCATGTGATATTATTTACCTCTATCACATCCTTTCTTCAGCTTTGTTCATAGAAAGGCTCATCCGTAGCTAGAGATGAACCTGTTTGGCTCTAGAGACCATTCTCCTTAGAGAACAGGACGGGAGAGGAAGTACTGTTAGACTGTGTTTAGGTAGAAGCTGAGAAGAAACAATTTATGAGACATCAACTCAAGAATCAAAGTTTATGAACCTTCCAATTGTCTGCAGCTTGTAACTTCTTACAGTTTTGTAGGGATAAGGGAAAACTGTGAGACAGGATTAATTGCTTGATATAGAGAAAAAAAATCAGGAAGGCATTTCCAGCAAGACTTTGTCAGACAACAGTCCCTGGGGGTGAGAGATTTTTGACTAACGTGCAATCTCAATGGGAAGTCACAGCTTAACAGCACAGGTATGCTACCTATGGATTTTCATCTGATTTCTGTATCCTTACCCAAGATGAGGAGGCCTGGGTACAGAGAACAAGTATCAGATATATAGTATCTCCTGTATTAATTTCAACTGGCCGTTTATGACTGTTTCAAACAGCACGAAGGTTTCTGATGCTCTACTATGGTGTTTTGAAGGAGAAATGTCCCCCAGAGGCTCAGGTATTAGAATACTTGCTCCCCAGTTGGTAGTGCTGTTTTTGTTGAAAGAAGTTACTTGGGCTTTGGCAGTTTATAGTCTACTTCCTGTTTGTCCTCTGCCTCAGGTTTACTGTTGAAGATGTGACCTCTCAGCTTCCTGCTCTGTCTACCTGCTGCCATGCCTCCCCTGACATTATGGACTCTCCCTCTGGAATCACAAACCATCATCAGCTTTTTCTTCCATAAGTTGCTTCCTGCCATGTTATTTTATCACAGCAACAGAAAAGTATGTTGTAGAAGTTGGTACCAAGCAAAATGGAAAGCTTATGGTTTAAAGCAATGTGTTTGTGTGTCAAAGTCAACAAAGGCTGGTATGTCAGTTAGCTTCACTTGCCACCTTGACACACCTAGTGGAACCTCAACTGAGGAATTTCCACTAACAGATTTGACTGTGGGACTTGTTTTGATTGCTACTTAAAGTAGGAGGGCCTAGCTCACAGTGGGCAGTGTTATCCCTAGGCAAGCCAGGCCTGGGCTATATAAAAAAGGTCACTGAATGTAAGTTTGGATGCAAGCCAGTAAGCAGCTTCCTTTGTGATCTCTGCTTCAGTTCTTGCCTCTGCATTCCTGCCTTGAGTTCTTGCCTTTGCTTCCCTTGATGATGGACTGTAAACTATAAGCTGAAATAAACTTTTCCTCTCCAAGTTGGTTTAGGTCAGTGTTTCCTCACAAGAACAGAGAAGCAAGATAATATACCTACCTAGGTCCAATAAGAAAGAGTATCATTATTGAACAGCAATTGTTGCTATAGACATTGATCAGAGCACTTAACACAGTTGATTCCTACAATTAACATTAACAATAATATAATCAGCACTCATATATTAATAGACACGAATACCCTTAACATAATTAGCATTGTTTGCTGCCTATGATGTTGGGTGTTTAGGATTGCACATGGACCTTCCAGCTGGTGTTGAATCAAGCAGCTGGGGACAGTTAACAGTTATCAAGGAGTAGCTGAAAGAAAGCTAACCCTAGAAGCCCTCTTGTGCCCATCCATCTCCACTGGTGATTTTGAGCCAGAAGGAAGAAACCAGATGGCCCAAAGTTGTATTTATTAATTTGGCTAGTGGCTAGAATCCTGGGATGTTACCCTTAAGGAACTACCTACTTCAATATTCACATTTCTAGGTGAGAATTAAAAATAGAGAATACTGGCAGACATTTTTAGTGGCCAGACAGGAAATGAATCAAACCAAACAGAGGTATGGCATCTTGGCTTGGTTCAGGCTATGGCAACCTGGAAAATAAAGATGTAGCCTGAACACATTCTTTTTTTTTTTTAAAGAATTATTTACTGAAATTTATGTGTATATGTGTGTGCCCATTTGAGTTTATGTGTACTACATGCATGTAGGTGCCTGCAGAGATCAGAAGAGGTGTTAGAGTCCCAGGAACTGGACTTATAGCAGTTATGAGCTGCCTGATGTGGGTGCTGGGTACTGGACACAGGTCCTCTGTGAGAGCAGTTAGCACTCTTAATCACTGAGCCATTTCCCCAGCACCCTATCCTAAACATTTTCAATGCTACATTTTTGAAAAATAGGCTATGTGGGGTAGCTGTTATGTATGTCCACACACATGTGTGGGAGAAGACCCTGCACACATCTGTGACCAAACTGAGCCACTTGGCAACCAAGTTACTAACTCTGAATGGAAGGAGTAGCTAGAGAATGCATTGACCTCACATTTTGCCTGTAAGATTGAGGTCACCCATGAGAGCTGTATCCAAGGGAGAGGAAGGGAAGGTGTTGAGCTGTGAGCATGAATGGGCTGGAGCTGTCACCTGACAGAAGTCAACCTAGTCATGCAAGGAGACAGAAGGCTCCAAGATATTCACATGCAGGACCAAGACTACTTCAAAAGAATTGCTTAACATTTGTTCATAAACTTGGTTAGATTTTCACTTGAAATCTAAAGTATTCTAGCAGACTAATACGAAGACGACACTCACTTGAGAGGTTTGAATTCTTGTTTTGCATTATTTATTTTTCCCATAGCACCTCTCTCTGAGATTACAGGTGTGGACTGCCATGCTCAGCTTCTGTTCTTCTGTTTTGTTTTAATATTCTTGCTGAACACACTTAAATTTGGCCGTGAATTGTTCTCAGCCCCACAAGGATGAGTAGTCTGTGAAAAGACTATAGATAATGAAATGCTTTGTCCTGTCGAATGTTCAAAGCTCATCCATCTGGATGCCGAAGAGCCTGTGCCGAATATGACTGAATTCAGCACAATTGATATGAAGCTGTTCTTTCTGAGAGTAATTGGCCACCTGGTTCATGGCCATCCCTGTAATGTTAGAAATATGGTATCATCAACATATTCAAAACTATCTGTCTCCCAGTCTAGCAGCCAGCATTCTGGGTATCTAAGAGCCCAGCTCTACTAAGTAGATGTTGGTTATAAAACAATAAAACCAGAACCCAGCCTCTCCTCCCACCAGGGTGATCCAGGGTTAAAATTTGCTCGGTTACAACCTCCTTTCTATGAAGAGTCTCTTCACGTGGCACTGTGGCCTTTGGAAAAGTGACACCCTTCTTGTTTCCTAGGTGAACCAGGAGAGCACAGTTAGTTGAATGAGAAGTACCTATTAAATGTATAAATTTCACCAGAAGGAATCATGAAGCCAAATGTGTTCCTAAACTTGCATTATCTTAAAAGGTGGAGTTCAAGATTACATCAGATGAAAGTTTGTTTAATTCTCAGGAATTGCTTTTATGCAGTGTCTGTGGCTTTGGGACGTTTATGAGCTGGGCGACTGATTGAATGATGCCATCACTGGATGTTGATTGAATGATCTTTTGATTTCCTCCCTATTAACATGCTAATGGTGAGGGGTACAGCCTCTCTCCAAGATGCCTGCTATTCCAAGGATGGATGTCTCTGACCTGTACATTTCTCCTAAGAGCCTGGAAGAGAGGAGGGGTGCCTGGAACTCTTCAATGGCATCATTAGCATATTGTAGCTCAACTCCCAAGGGTGATAAATTTAAAGAACAGGGAATACAATTAGGAAGATTTTTAAAAGGTTACAAATGGTGGGCAGGTTCTTAGACTGTCTGGATCTACATGCCAAGGGCATCTAAGTCAGTCCTGAGAACAGCTGGAGCCCAAAGGCCAGTGCTTCTCTGAGCACTGAATTTACATAAGCTTTGAAGCTATTTTTAGCTTCCTGCACTCTTAATATTCTCTTGCTTCTCTGCCTCACACAGAAAGAAGGCTGTGAGCTTAGGACTCTGAGCTTTTGGTCTTCAGAAGTCCTCATGTTGTTTTCCTCTGCAGATCTCCTGGGGATTCATGGGAGCAGAAATTGATGAAGCTGCCATTAGCCTGCAGTCCTAGAGCCCTTTAGATATGGGCAGCAGGGGCCTGAGGGGCCACTCCACTCTCAGAATGTCTGCGTATTTAGTATAGCCCATTTTACAATGAGATTATCTGAGATCATATATGTTTTAAAACCCTCACTAGTACTATACATATAGAAACTGAATGCATATTATTTCCCTTTCCTCCCTGCCCCCCATCATCCTGTATGAAAGCAGTCCATTTGAGCCTTTGAATCAAGTTTATGATTTAGACCATAGAAATCCTGGAAAGGTAGACATTCATTAATATTCACATTCATTCATTCATTCATTCATTCAGTAAGCCTTTATTGCTGCACAGTGTGCCAGGCATTGAGTTAAATGAGGGTCAGGGAGATAGCTTAGCTGGTAAAGCTTGCAGCACAAACCTGACAACCAGTGTTACATTCCTAGAAACCACTTAAAAAAATTGAGTGTGGCGGCACATGCCTATAATCCCAGCACTGGGAAGAAAGAGACAGGCAGATCTCTGGGCCTTGTTGGTCAACCAGCCTACCTTGCATGGCTAACTTCAGGCCAATGGGAGACCCTGTCTCAAAAAACAAGGTGAGTAGCTCCTGAGGAAGGACACCCAAGTTTAATTTCTGGTCTGCACACATATGTGTACACATGTGCATGTATACCTGTATATACATACATACAATGATAAAAGAATAAGACCTAGTCTCTGTCTGAGTCTCTAAGTCCAGGTTTGTGAGGCATATGTATTGAGTATATGTGTATGTACATGTGTGTGTGTTGGGAGATGAAGGAACTTGTACAGGATCACTTCGTCTTAATAAGCTGATTCATGGTGTTTGTTTTCCTGTCCATGTCGATCTCAATAGAGCCAGAGTCCTGGTACTGAGAGGGACTGCTCTGTTATAGGAGGCCCAGGCCCATCCTGGTCCTGCCGCTGAGCAGACGTGTGGTCTTGATGAGTCAGTGCACTCCAGGAGCCTCCAGGCCTTCAGGCTGTGCATATGAGGAGATGGTCTCAAGTTTTACATAGCTCAAGCATTCAGTAATCCAAGGAGACAGTATCCTCTGCTACCCAGCTCTGTGCTCTTCTCAGTGGGGTTGCCCTGCCAGACACTAATTACATGTATAAAATACATGACAATATGAACCTTTGGAAAAATAGGGATTGTGTTTCAGTGGCCGTGAGTCATAGGTTCTTTGAGGAAGTACCTGGTAAAGTGAAATCCACACAGGTAGGCCGAGCTACTGATAGAACCCAGCTCTGGATCTAATGCAGAACCTGCAGGGCATCCAGTAGCTGAGTTTCCCATCGTTACAGAGCAGGGAATGCATATCTGTCCTGTTCATCTAGCATGCGAGATCCACTTAGTCATTGGACGTAACTCTGTACAGGCTTTGCACTGGACCCACAGCCTTTCATGAGGAAGGCAGATGTGCATGCTGACTGCCAGGTGATGCTCCATTTCCACCAATCTTTCTCCAAGGACATCTCTAGCTCGCTCTTCCCTTGATCCAATTGGGGGGCGGGGGTTCAAAACCTTTAGGATCCTCTAGACAGGAGTGCTCCTGAGGAGCTTGACTCACTATAGATGCTGCCGTCCTGACTTCTAACCACAGAATGAATAAATAGGAAGTTTAAAATTAATAGTTTGTCCCAGAGACAAAAATGTTATAAGGTATATATGGCTTTGCCTAAACCCTGCTGTCTATCAGACCTCAGGAAATAGAGGCCGGACATGACCCTTGAAGGGTACTCAGCAGAGGGGTACTATGGATCAGTAGGGAGAGAGTCTGCTTGCAGGCTCTAGGCCTGACTTACATCCACGGGAATTCTGCTAGCAAGGAATCCCTGTTTCTAGTTTGTGCAAGGGAGCCTTAGAAGCCAACCCCTTAGTAAGACTAGAAGCCAATTCTCCCGACTGTGTGATAGCCATCCCTTTCAATCCATATTCCATGCCTTCCCCAGGTCCAAACGGGGCAAGAGCAAATGAAATTGAACTGGCCAATGAAACAGGGGAATAATTGGCTGGCAGAAGACAAGCTTGATTTCTGATCCCTGGTGGAGCTGCCGTGGTCCTTGATCCAGGAGAGGGCAGCACTACACACAGAGACACAGGTGCACACACGGACGCACACATATCCTGACAGACATGCAACTATAGCCCAACACATTCAGGACACACCCAGACACAAACTGTGTTTGCTGGACACTGACTGCATCTACCAGAGATTCCACTCATTCTAAGAAGCTTAGTTCCTCCGTTGGTGGTGGTGCTGTCAGAAGTCAGCTCTCAGTCCTGCAGCCTCTGGAGATGGCTTTCCCTGAAGGAAAAGAGACTGCTTCCAGAAAGTATTGACTCTTTTAGGGAGCAGCTGGCATCCAGTCACTGGTGGACATAGAAGGAAAGAATAAAGGCCTGGCATGCTTGCCCTAACCTGGGACATCCAGGGCTATCACTTACCAGAGAGCTTCGAGGAGTTGGGTGAAGCTGGCCATAGGATTACATGCTAGTTCAGTTTCTTCCTGATTTTCTCTTCTGCTGGCATTGACCCCTCTCACCAATGGAAAATTGCTAATAGGGTGTGGAACTTTGTTATAGAGCCTACTTCTCAGGGAATCTAGTATACAGTGTGGCTACACAAAATCTCGTTTAAACAAAGAGACACACAGACACAGAGACACCCCAAGAAAACCAAAAAGAGGGAGGAGAGGAGTTTGCCTTGTAATCACAGCTGTATGTCAGGGCTCTTTCACATTACTATCTTAGCTTTTTTCTTTCAAATCTCTCTCTCTCCTCTCTCTCTCTCTCTCTCTCTCTCTCTCTCTCTCTCTCTGTATGTGTGTGTGGTTGTGCTGGATAGCTTTAGTGTCAACTTAACACACCTGGATTGACGGAGCCTCAGTTGGGGAATTGCCTTCATTGGACTGGCCTGTGGCCATGTCCATGGGACACCTTCTTGATTGTTGAGTGATGTGGATGTGAGAGGGCCCAGCCCACTGGGGTGGTACCACCCCTGGGTAGATGGGCCTGTCTTGCATAAGAAAGCAGGTTGAGTAGGGGTCAGGGGAGCAAGCCAGTAAGCAACATTCCTCCATGGCCTGTGCTCCAGCTCCTGCCACCAGATTCCTGCCCTGAGTTCCTACAGGAGATGTAAGATAAATAAACCCTTTCCTCCCCAAGTTAGTACTGGTCAGAGTGTTTTGTCACAGCAATGAAGAACAAACTAGGACAGTGGTGCATGCATGTGTTCTCCTGTGCATGTGCTATGGAGGCCAGAGGTCAGGTGCCTGCCTCTGTTTTTTTTTTTTGTTGTTGTTGTTGTTTTTAAATTTGTTTATTTATTTTTTATTATTTTATTTTATTTTTTCAACTTTTACAAAAACTTTATTGAGAATTTCATACATGCATATAAGGTGTTTTGATCAAATCCATGCCTACTCCCTCCCAACACTCCCCCCTCTGAAGAGGTAACCTTAAAATCTTTTAAGGATTAGATACAAGCTCCCAAATAATTTTTG
>NW_008337842.1:1747619-1768261 GCF_000622305.1 Nannospalax galili | reverse complement strand
GTGTTACTTCACTTAGTATAACAGTTTCTAGAGCCATCCATTTACCTGAAATTTTTATTATTTATCTTTCTTTACTGCTGAATAGAACTCCAGTGTGTAAATACACCACACTTTTGGTTAACCATTCATCGGTTGAGGGACACTCAGGTTGCTTCTATCTCTTAGCTATTGTGAAAAGAGCAGCAACAAACATGGTTGTACAAGTGTCTCTACAATAGGATGAGTCCTTTGGGTGTATGCCAAGGAGTGGTATAACTGGCTCATATGGTAATCTCACTTTTAGTTTTTTAAGAGTTCTCCACGCTGTTTTCCATAGAGGCTGCACGAGTTTGCACTCCCACCAGCAGTGAATGGGCATTCCCCTTTCTCCACGTTCTCACCAGCATTTGGTATCATTTGTTCTCTTGATCCCAGCCAGTCTGACTGGGGTAAGGTGATACCTCAGGGTGGTTTTAATTTGCGTTTCCCTAATTACTAATGATGGTAAGGTGATACCTTAGGGTGGTTTTAATTTGCATTTCCCTAATTACTAATGATGTTGAACACTTTTTGAGATGTTTCTTAGTCATCTTTGTTTCTTCCTTTGAGAACTCTCTGTTTAGCTCTTTAGCCCATTTTTTAATTGGGTCATTTGGTTTCTCGATTCTTTGTTTTTTGTTTTTGTTTTTTTGTTTTTTGTTTTTTTTTTAGTTCTTTATATGTTCTGGATGTTAAACCTCTGTCACTGGTGAAACATTTTCCCATTCTGTGGGTTTTCTCTTTACTTTTTTGATTGTTTCTTTTGCTGTACAGAAGCTTTTTAGTTTAATGAGGCCCCACTTATTGATTGCTGACTTTAATTCCTGAGCAACTTCTGATTTAGAAAATCCTTTCCTACACCTATATCTTGTAAGTTACTGGCAATATTTTCTTCTAATAGTTTCAGGGTTTCCAGTTTCACATTGAGGTCTTTGATTCATTTGGAGTTGACTTCTGTTATTTTATTATTTTATTTTGTTGACACTGAACTTGAAGGTCACTATTTTGGCTAGGCTCATTAGCCAGCAAGGCCCCAAGATTTTATGTCTCTGCCCCAACAATGCTAAATTTACAGGCATATGTCACCATGTCTGACTTTTTACATGGGTGCTACGAATCTGAATTCAGGTCCTTGTGTTTGTACAGCCAATACTTTACCCACTGAGCCATCTCCCAAGCTATCAGATGCTTACTTTTAAAAAAGGTAAGCATTTAGTTATATAATGAAATGGAAAAATATATTTGTGAAATTATTAATAATGGCAGCTCTTCAAAAGGAACCCCTATGTTCTGTTCCTACTCTCCAGGAACTTGGTTTTACCACACAATTGCCCTGAGTCAGTTATTGTGCTCCACCATGGCGGGTGACTTCTCTGGAGGCTGACAGAGCAGGCCTTACCAATTTGTCATCATTGAAACTGTGCTGCATTCGTTCCTAACCCCTGCCAAATTGAATGTGGTGGAGTGAAAGATCTGGTATATGAACTGCATCTGTCTTCAAATTGTTATTCATAAAAATATCTCAGGAGCAACCCATGTGGGTTTTGAACCAGCTTTGTAGAAGTCATATTCCCACAGCAAACTGGTATAATTGGGCTAGGGCCTTATTCTTGCCTTCTGGGACCGAGCTGGGATCCCTGGAAAGCACAGATTCTGGGCTCACATCTCTGCTGCTGCTGGGCAAGGCCTCATCCATCATACAAATATGGGTGTCTCTCAAGACACTAGCATGGCTTTGTGCTCTTCCCGAGTGGAGAATCGTCCCATGTCCAGCTGAAATTTCCACTATGAAACTTCAGTCCATTTTTTCCTCAGTAGAGCTGAACAGTCTGCTAGCACTTCCTTCTTGAATCAAGGACAAATGAAAGGATGTGGGCCATGGGGCCACAAGGGCATAGATCCAAACCCTGCCCTACAACTAATTAGGTGGACTGAATCCCACTGGGGTTCTAGTTCCTGTTCCTTAAGATGGGGTAATGACAATGGCTTATGGGGTACTGGAGGAAAGGGGATAATGTAAAGGTTGATTGACAGAATAGTTAGTCCTTTCACATATACTTTTTAGGCCTTGTTCTCCAAATCTCTTCATACTTGATTTTTCTTGAGCGCTTTCATTCCTTTGAATCAGTCTGTGCGTGTGTGTGTGTGTGTGTGTGTGTGTGTGTGTGTGTGTAATCTACCTACAGTATTGTTCCTTTGGTACTGTCCACCTTTTCTTTTTGAGACAGTATCTCGCTCTCATTGGCCTGGAGCTCACCAAGTAAGCTAGAATGGCTAGCCAGTGAGACCCAAGAGTCCTTCCATCTCCACGTCCCCGCACTGTGATTCTATATACATACTACCATGCCTGGTTTTGTTGTTGATGCTATTTGTTTGTTTGAATGGGTTGTTCTAGGGATTGAACTCAGGTCCTCATGCTTGCAAAGCAAACACTTTACTGACTGAGCTATCTCCCCAGCCCCACCACCAGCCTTTAAAATGTATATATATAGAATTTTTGTGTATTTCATATAGAATATCTTAATCAATCTTAATCATCTTTATACACCCTTCCCCACTGGTACCCTCCCATAGCTCCCCCCACTGGAATTCTATACATTCTGTCATTTGTATTAAGGCCTATTGTGTCAAGTTGGTGTCCTCAGACATCCCTTAGTGCAAGTTCATCTGCTGGGGTCTAGTCAGCCTATCTAGAGTCCCTCTCTTGAAGAAGATCAGCTCTTCCTCACCCAGTAATCATTAGTTTCCAGTAGTAAGATTGGGGCCAGCTGCTCATTTCCACAGCTCAGCACTGGGTTTTTGTCTTCTTGAGTTTGCAGGGGTCTTATTCATGCTGACACCATTGCTGTAGGTTCATATGAACAAGGTCTCAGGCGCTTGTAGGACTATTTCCATATGCTCTTGTACTTCCTCCCTGGCTCTTACAATCTTTCCACCCCCTCTTCTGTGATGGTCCCTGAGCCCTGGGTAGGGGGAGTTTAATATAGGAGTTCTGTCCAAGAACCCGCACTCTGCAGACCCTTACTCTCTACATTTCCTCTCACTGAGTGGGCTTTAAGTACAATTAGGTAGCTGTTGATTACCCCCAAGATAAAAGTGCTACTACTGCACCAATGTCATTTGCTATGTCAGTCATTTGATTGTGGTTATTAGGCTTTGAATCTGGGGTTGGACCATTGATTGATATTCTCCCTTAGCAACTTGTGTAGTGCTCTCCAAAGCTATGAGATCATGAGCCCTTTACACTGCTGTCCCCGGAACCTCGTGTAGCACCAGGTACATTTACAGTGATTAGATGTTAGAGGATTGAATAGATACTGATGCTGGATGATTAAACACTAGGCGTGCTAAGGAGATACATGTGCTGATGAGAGCTTAGAATAAGCTTGAAGGTTCCTTCTACCCCATAGACTGTGATCCAAGGATTCCAAGAATTGTTGGGTACTCTTTTCATAACAGCAACAAGTCATCTACGTGTTCAACCAGTTTGGCTCTCTTCACTTTCTTCTTCTCCCACCTAATCTTTCTCTCTGTCCAGGACCCTTAGTCACATAAACTGTGGGCCCCGGGTCCTGTCTGTAACACTCCACATTTCTCATGGCTCTACCCCATTCCTCTATTCCTGCCTCCCTGACTCTGCTTCTCAGCTACAGCATCTTGGAAGATCTGGGCCTCAATGTTCCCTGGTGGTTACTTTGTCCACATCATCCATGAGGATAACTCCTTCCCCTGTGTCCCAGCACCTAACACCTGCAGCACATAGCAAAATCTCAATAAACATGGGAAAAAATGAATGAGTGAATGATTACAACAATGTTTTCTCCTCATTACCTTTGTTTGAGATTCCTCACCCTGGGACACCAGTCAGACAGGACTCTGCACCATCCTACAGGACCAAGAGAACTTGGGAAAATGCCTTTACCATCCTGCCTTTCTTTGTAGCTAAGAATGCTAAAGAGAATCTCACCTCCCTTGACTTCTTTCTTTGGCCTTTGAATAGTGACCCCAGGGCTCAAGTCTGGCACTGATCTCTTGTCTTGGGCTGGAGGTGTGACACAAGTGATAACCTGTCAGAATTCTTGTATTCTTCCCCATTTCCCTTCTTTCCATTCCCCTCCCTGCTCTCTCTGGACTTGATGCTGAGTGCTCAGTCTCAAGCTTGCATGACAAGATTCTGTCATCTGAGTCACTCCAATTTCTGCCTGATGACTAGAGAGATGTTTCAAGCATTCTCTGAGCTCAATTTGCAGTGCCTGTCAGGGAGTGCCTCATTGAGCCACTTTGTAACATGGCCCTTCCCTGGGATTTCTGTGGAAGGCCAATTAAGCTTTTGCTCCAGAGGCCACTGAACTGTATTGAGATACAGACAAAGGCTATGCAGATGCCCATGACAGGGGAGGCAGATATCGCTCCGTCTGCTTCAGGGTTGGGTTGAAAGAACCTCAGGAAGTCTTCCAGTGCATCACCTGGCTCTGACCTTCCTCAGCTTCCAACCATGACTTCTGTTTCCTTCAAATCCTATTAATTTTATTTTTTCCTTGTCTCTAACACAAATTCCTCATGCAATGGTCGTTTTTCTGTACAGTCTCTTACAGAAGTTATCAGAGCAGGACTTATGCTAGACAAAGTTCTATACTAGGAATTTAGATTCAAGACCCCTCTATTTCCCTTCTTTCTGAGTCGATTGATTACCCTGACCCTTACGCTGTCCACCTATACTAAGTGCCCTTGTATTATTACCCAGGATTCATGTATCTGGGGTAGAATTAACTTACTCCCATGTATTACTGGTTTAATGCCCACCAATCATGCTCAGGACTCACTTTCTCTGTAGATGGGAGCAGAAGGCTAATGAATATTCATAACTCAAAGCCTTATATTCTCAAGGGTAGGATTTTGGATAAAGGCTACATACAGGATCATTTGGAGCCAGGTAGAGTTCTATCAGTTCTATCTAGAACATCAGGCAAGGTCTTGCAGTACCAGAGCTGGGAGAGAAGGATGAGGCTGCCTGGTCCTTCATCTTCTTTTTACAAGTGGGGAAGCTGAGGCTTAAAGAGGCATTGTGCTCACTGTCAGAGTCAGTATCAAAACAATCTTTGATCTGGGCATGGTGTGTATGTCTGTGATCCCAGTACCCAGGAAGCAGAGGCCCCCAGTACTCTGTATTATCCTAATACTTAACCTTCTTAAGCACTGACTGTTTACTAAGAACCACCCTAAAGTTTTACCTGAATGTAAAAATTGATTTAACCTTCACCACTCTGTGAGGGAAATATTATCATTATTCCCATTTTACATGAGATGTAACTGAGGCCTAGGAATCTCCCAAGAATAAGATTGAGGAGGAGGCCAGCTTTGGCCTTATCTGCTACATTCTCTTCACACAGCTCTCTTGCTGTGTTTTGTGTACTCCTTCGAAGCCTTATTGTAGCAATAATTTTATACCATTTTCCATTCTTTGTCAGACACTTGTGCCTTCATAGTTGTAAAACTGCACCCCACATGGCTCACCCAGTCCTGCATTAAAGACCACCAAAGTCTCATAGAAAACTTTCATTCTAAGCAGAAGGAGCCATAGCTGCCTGACAAACCAGTCTGTCTGTGCCTCTACCATGTGGTTGGTAGTCACCAGGGCTGTTATTAAAGCCTGAAATAGGATCTCAGCTCTGCCTCTACAAGTCTGTGATACCACAGCAAACCTCTCCTCCCTCTATGATGTCATCTGCACACCCCAACCTCCTCTCTCTCAATTCTTGCCAGCTCCAAACAGTAGCCACAGACCATTTCACATGCCAGGAAAAAGAAATTAAACATGAGAGCCAAGAGAAACAAAATCCTTTCCTAGTTCACAGTGTCAGAAGCTATCCTCGCCCATTTGTCCATCTTTCCCATAAAGACAATCCATTCTGGGGATGAAGCCCTAGGATGGAGGTGAAGGTTTCACATACTATTCATCACACCATACCCATCTTTTTCTTGGGACCACAGCCGAGATCTTTCCACTCTGGAAACTTCTACACTTACATGGCATCTCAGTTCATCTGCATTTTGTCTGGGGAGTGTGTGTGTGTGTGTGTGTGTGTGTGTGTGTGTGTGTGTCTGGAGTGGAGATCTGTGAGGGAACATGCAATTGATCAGTCATTGGGAACTTAGTTTAAAATGGTCCAAGTTCCCAAGCACAGGCTGGATACTGGAACCAGGCCCCAATGGACTGCTCTATCTCCCTGTATCCAGAGCAGTGAGACTCTTGGTGTGTCCCCTGCTTCAAGAATAAGTGGGCACGGGCCCAGGGCTGACTTCTGTACAAAACATGCATATTGACTTGATCATATACTGCAGAAAAGGGATTCAGAAATTCAGATCTGGCCAGAAATCCACATAGAACTTGTTGTTTCTCAACTTTTTTTCATTGAACAAAGATTCGCAGCATTCATCAAGTGTTGCTTTGTCTAGGCCCTGTGCTGATGACTGAGCCTACATAATGGGAGAGGAGCCATAGGGCTTAACCATTTCACAACTCTGACACAAGACAAATATGCTCTGTTATTTATAGTTCGTTTGGTATTTTTTCCCCCAAAACAGGAGGACGGGAAAAAGTAGTTCATCAAGTAGCACTTGATCTCATTCATCCTGTAGGGAAGTCATCCTTTTAGAGAATGCCAGTCTCTCTGCAAAGCTAGTTCCAGGCCAGTGGGGCTACAGGGAGACCCTGTCTCAAAACACCAAAAATAAAATAAAAAAAAAAATGAAAATACCAGTGTCCTAAACAAAAGATATTTCATCTCTTATGTTCTCCCTTTGTCCTCTTCCAAGGATGGAATAAGGAAAGAGGGGCTTCGTGCCGCCCCTTGGTGGATGGTGACGTGCCAGTATTCTCCCCGAAGCTCTTCTGGCCTCCAGAGCCTCACCTTTGTCCTCGTGGCTGGTTTTTGTTTTGCTGGGATAGTAAGTCAAGTCTGAGTCTTATGTAATAGATGATCCATCCAGTCTCTTTCTTTAGATTTGGCTAGAACCCTTGTTTCCTAGCAACCTTGATAGACTCAGTCTCACCTTGGCTTTGCTGGTGCTACAGTCCCCCTAAAATAAAGCTGTGTTCCCCCCTATTGGCTGTGAGCCCCCCATTGGCTCCACCTGGTTAGAGTTTTCTCAGCAGCGCTCATGTCTATGGTGACCTGCTATAGAAAACTCCAGAGAACCCCTTCTGGCTGCTTCTAAGCCCAGACTTCACCACACAGAAATCCAGGGTGGCTTAGGAAAGTCCAGCCTTGGTACTTTTCTCTACCCGTTCACTCTGGCCTACTCCAGCTTTACAAGATGTTTCTTGCTTTGTCTAATGGCAGTCATTTCTTAAAGGTCCAAAATCATTGAATTATTCATCTACTTATCAGCAGAAATAATTCCAGCATCAGAAACACAGTAAAAGCTCAAGGAATGTCAACTGAGTGCCTCAATAAGTGAATGAAGCATGTAAAGATATACAGTCCCCAAGTTTCTGAAACTCTGTTATAAGTTCTATAGAATGTCTGTGATGGCTAATGTTAATATCAACTTGACAGGCTCTAGAATCACTTGGGTATGGCTGTTGGGAATCATCTTGATTTTGTTAACTGATACAAGAAGACTCATCTTGATTGCGGGTAGGCCCATTCCCTAGGCAGGGGATTCCAGACCGTAGAAAACCGAGAAAGCGTTCTGAAACTCTGTTATAAGTTCTATAGAATGTCTGTGATGGCTAATGTTAATATCAACTTGACAGGCTCTAGAATCACTTGGGTATGGCTGTTGGGAATCATCTTGATTTTGTTAACTGATACAAGAAGACTCATCTTTATTGCGGGTGGGCCCATTCCCTAGGCAGGGGATTCCAGACCGTAGAAAACCGAGAAAGCAAGCTCAGCACGACTTTCCATGCATTCCTGTTTCCTGGTTGTGCCTGTGATGGAACCAGCAGCTTCAAGCTCCTGCTGCTTTGGCTTCCTTACCTTGATATTGTACCTTGAGCTGTGAGCTGAAATAAACCCTTTCTTCCTTAGGTAGCTTTTGGCAGAGTATTTTACCACAGCAACAGGAAGAAGCACTAAGACAGCATCCTTTGGAGAAATTAGCATCACAGAGGGAGATAACAGATGTCTCCAGAACAACTGAAAGGGGAGTTGTTTATAAAAGTGGCTAAGTGATGCTGAAAAGTTACTAGGGGTCAAGCACTGTGATGGGAGAGTGACAGGCGCATTTCCACATGTGAACACCACACAATTTCTGAGGTAATTTCTTATTATTTTGTAGAGGAGGAAACAAGTCTGGAGATCTTCATTAACTTGGTCAAAGTCATGCAGCCAGAGGTTGGTAGAAGCTGGATTTGAAATCCGTATCAAGAGCACGGCGCTCTCTCCTTACAGCCAGGAAGCTTCCCAGGAGCCTTTCTAGTTACAGGCGTCCTTGGATTTAGAACTGTTAGGACTGTAAAATCCCAAAGAGGAATGAAATTCTGATCTAATGGAACCTAAGAAGCAGCAGGAGTCCAAATCTCAGTTTAGAAACTAAAGAAAAGGCAACTCTAAATGCAAGACGGGAATTCTGTAAGAATTCAATACCCCAAGGAAGGTCAAATAATTAATGTCCTCTAGCAACCTCTGTCTGATGAGAGGGGCCCGACTCACGCCTCACTGTGTCCCTTTAAATGTGGGCAGACCGGGAAGTCAGGATAATGGATCCTTGAACATGGTTAATGCATGGTGGGAAAGAATCTTTCTCCTCTGGGGCTGGCAATGTAATTTCATACTAAATTTACTGTGGTTTATGTAATTCTTTTCATTCACACCAGAAGGAGTTTCTTTGCTGCTTCCTTTATTTCAGAAACTTGGAGACCATATATCTTTGCAAAGTGGAGTTTTAAAAATAAAACAGAGAAGAAAAGATTAAACCAGAGATACTCTCGTTTCCTGCCGTCTGCCTGGACCAGCTTCCAGGACTTCTTCCTTTGGTTCCAAGATGGATGTGATGGATGTTATTGTGGAAGTGCTGGCTCAGAGAAGCCCAGGCTTTCCAAGAATGCAGTCTCATGGAGGCATTCTGCAGCAGTCTTCTGCTTGAGAGAGCTGTAGAGGAAAGAGATGGAGGGAGACAGGAATTTGCTCTATTGGTGACTTTCAGGAAAACATGGTCAGAAGAAGAATCTCAGATATCTCCAGGTATCCCTCATCATTTCCCTCTATCTCCTAAGAACATTTCTGATTTCTTCAAACACTGGCCTAGTAGTCTTTAAGGTATCCATACCCTTCTGCATTCTAGAAGAATCTATTCCTCTGATGAGTCAAGACATAGGACAAGGGAAGGGCAAGGTGATCTCCCATCATAGGCTTGGAAATGAGGACTCTGGACACTTCATTGTTCCATTGCCAATCCTCACCGGCCCAGACCCCAGATTGAGAATATTGATCTTAAAGTGAATTCAGAAGAAAATCATTCATTCCTCAAACTCCACAATGTTCTGTTGTGTCTTCCTCATGCCTTCCCTCTGACCTCATCTCATGCCATCTCCTACCACACTGGCACCATGATTTCCTTCCCCCTCTTTGACACACCAAGACATTTCCCACCTCTGTGATAGCTGTTCTCCTACTACTCAGCTCCAGCCTCTCAAACTTTGGATAGAAATCTGTCTTCTTGTCAGAGGGAATTCCCCAGCTATCCTTTTTAAAACAAGTGTCACAAGGCAGGAGAAATGGCCTAGCAGTTAAGAGCTTTTGCTGTTCTTGCAGAGGAACAGATTCAGTTTCCGGCATCTACATAGTGTCTTATAACCCTCTGTGACACCAATTCAGGAGGAACCAACATCCTCTTCAGATCTCCACAGGCACCAGACATGCGTATACATATGTACATGTGGGCAAACACTCATACACATAAAATAAAAACAAACAAATCTTCAAAGAAATCACATGTCCATTGTTCACACTCTCTATTCCCTTACTTAAAATATTTACACTTGCCATGAAGCTCTTTATGTGTAACTTGCCTCTTGTCTGATTGTCTTGTGGGAATATAAATTCCCCAAGGGCAGAGACCATGTGGTTCTGTTCCTGTTCAGTCTCCAGTGCCTGGCACACAGCTCATGCCAGTCAGCATTAACCAAATGGATACAAGAATCGCATCTGTCTACCATGTGACTGCCTTATCTGTGCGCAGAGGCAGAGCTGTCTTTCTCTCTGCATTCTTGCTGGGAGGAACCTAGGGTAGAGAAGATCCTTTATGTTTGCTTGCAAATGAATGAAATTGTCCCTATGACTCAGTTCCAGAGACTTTCTGCTAATAACCTGTAGAGTGGCCCACATGATGGTGAGAGAGGGCAGAGCAGGCCCTAAGTGGGTGTCTCCTTATCAGCTGACATTAGTTATAAAGGAGTTTGAAAGAAAATAACAGTCCCAGCCCATTGAAAATTTCTCTAATACTGCTGTATTAATTACTTTTCTGTTGCTGTGATCAAACACCATGACCAAGGCAACTTTATAGAAGGAAGAGTTTATTTGGCTTATGGTTCCAGGGGTTAAGAGTTCATCATGGTAGGGACACATGGCAGCAAAGGAGTCTGGAGCAGAAAGCTACATGCTCACATCTTCAACTAGGCACAGGAATCAGAGATAGATTGGAAATGGGCATAGCTATAAGCCCTCAAAGCCTGCCCGCGGTGCTGTGGTGCTTCCTTCGCAAGGCCACGCCTCCTAAGGGTGCCATGGTCCTTCCCAAATAGTGCCATGAACTGGGGACCAAACTTCCAAATACTTGGAACCTATGGAGACAGTCTCATTCAAACCACAGCTGTTATCCATCATTTATTGCCCCTCTTCTGTCTATGCTGCTCCTGGATGCTGAGATTTGGGATCAGGTTTTTTAAATTAATTTTTCAAATTAACAAAATAATGTATTTTATTGTGACACTTTCATACATATATATCATTGTGCTTTGTTCTTATTTATCCCTCTGCCCTACTGCACGCCATCATCCCTCCTCCCCCCAGCTCTCCACTTTCTGGTCCCTTCTTCCTCCTGCATATTACCACTTATTTCATGTCACATGCATCCCATGGTCCTCTCTTTTTTCACCTTCTCATAGTCCCCTTTGTGTTTTCAAGTTCACAATATACAGACACAGAAACACACATGCATGCACACCAACACCCCCCACCACACACACAGAGTTAAATCTAGATTCTGTATATGAGAGAAAGCATACACTATTTGAGTCTGGTTTATTTTCTTTAACATAATAATATCAAGTTCCATCTATTTTCCTAAAAGTGTCATGCTTTCATCCTCCCTGATGGGCGAAAAGAACTCCATTTTTCATATGCACCAGTGATCTGTTGACTTAGAGTCCTTTAGCTGTATCTGGGACTGAACTCGGAGTCACATACTACTTCTATTTTTAGTTTTTCTGAAGAGCCACCATATTGATTTCCACAGTGTCTTCAAAGCAAATGGTAACAAATGCTGGTGAGGCTGTGAGGAAAGAGGAGCCCTTACTCTAGTATTGGGTTTCTGCTTTTACCTGCACGATGTTAGAAAAGACCTTGGAGAGCTTCGGGTATCCAGTGTAACCTTTCACAGAGTGGAAAAGTCCCTGCTCAGTTTCCTCACTCCTCTAGTGGCAAGGAGCCAATGCCCCAAGAGTGAAAGCCACCATTTCTTCAAGAGGAGAGAGTCTTTTGCTCAGGGATTTCCCCAAAATGCCTTGCTATGACTTTTCCTGTTGGTCATATTCCACTTGGGACCTTTCCCCAGGGTGGCCTTGTATATGAGTGAAAGATAATGTTCCTTTCTGTTTCCCTTTCCATTCCTGAACCTGGGCTGTTCAGCCATTCATTCTCCTGACCCCTAGGCTCAGCCTGTGCTCTCTCTAGCAGGGCCTCTGCACCCTCTTGTTCAGATGTAATTAGTAGAATGTGAGAAGCCAGTCTCTCAAATTCCTGTTTTTGAGATATCGCCCTCTTCATCAGGGTTGCAGGAAGATGGAGGACTTATTCTGCTTTCTTGACCAGAATTGACAAAGAAGAAACCAAAGGTTTGGAGAATCTTACTCTTTGCACACATGGCTTCTGATCTACATATCTGCCCCCTCCCCAAGACACTGACTAGCCATTTCACTGAGGTTATCTTTAGGGTAGGATTTATGATACCTGCCTTTCTTCTAACTCTTCCCTCCTGAGTTCCTTACCAAAAAAGTGTCGCAATCAGGTGTCCTCTGCTTTCGAATGGGCAATTTGCCTTTCCAAATAATAGAAGTTGGGGACTAGTAAGGCCATGGGGTGATTTCTTCACAGACTCAACCTCCCTTTTAGGTGTACTTAGCAATTCTAGTCCCCAAATCATTCTCATATCCTTTGACTCAAATCCCATCAGAGTCAAAATAATCAGTGGTTTTATGATACCCTATGGCATCAGGAAGACAATCGTATCCAGATCCTGGTCCCAGTCAGTCTCTTATGTCCAAAGCTCTCTATATTAGTCTGCTTGGAAAGCTATAACAAAACACCACAGGCTGTGTAGCTTACACACTGACATTCATTTCTCAAAGTTCTGGAGGATCTTCCATCCAGGGTCAAGGTGCTATGCAGTTTGGTTCCTTGTGAGGACTTCTTCCTGGCTTGGTCACACCTATCTTCTTGATGTGTCATCACATGGAGGAGAAAGACAAAACCCACACTGGTCTTTTTAAGAGTACCAATCACATGTGGACTCCACCTTCACAATTTCATCTCAACTTAGTTATTTCCCAAAGATATTATCTCTAAATAGCATCACATTGAGGGGCAGGGCTAGGGCTTCACAGACGAATTGGGAGGAGGGATGACAACCAGTTCAACTCAGTTTTCCAAGGGAAGAGTTATTATCCTTGTGCAACAGATGGCAATTAACACAGAAAGCCGCAACTGCCCAAAATGTAGAGAATAAGAGACTGCAGAGTGCATGTCAGGACTCCTATATTAAACCTCTTCTATCCTGGGCTCAGGGACCATTGTGGAAGATGGGGTGGAAAGACTGTAAGACCCAGGGTGGTGGATGAACACAAGGAAACAGAATTTTCCAGGTGGCTGGGAAGTTGCTCATATGAACTTGCAGCAATGGTAACAGTACGCACAAGACCCATGCAAACTCAAACAAGACAAAAACCCAGCATAGACATGGGGAAATGGGTAAGAAGTCCCAACTTTAGCTGAGGAACTATTGGTAGCTGATCATTGCTGAGTGAGAGAGAGTTGGTCTTATTTAAAGGAGTAATGTTAGATAGATTGATTAGGCTCTAGTGGATGATCCACACCAAGGGGCATTTAGGAACACAAACTTGACTTGATATGCATTAACATATACGAATTATATATATAATTATATATGTGAATACATTATAACATGTGAATACATTATATATGTGAATACATTATAACGTGAATACATTAATCTTGTGGGGAGGGGTTATAGGGTACAGGTAGGAGAGGGGATATAAATATGATCAAGATGTATGGAATGCACAAAAATTCAATAGAATTTTTTTTAAAAAGAAGAGTTATAAATTATGAGTTCTGGCAGTGTCCTAGAACCCTAAAACAGTTCAACAGAATACCACACGCTCTGTGACTTAATCAACAGACATTTCATTATTTCTTAAGGTTTGGTGGTTGCGATGCCCAAGAAGTAGAGCAGCATAGTAGGAAGCTTCCTATTTCAGACCCTAACAAGTCCATGTGGACCCTGGAACCAGGAAGCACCCAAAGTTTCCCCAATTGTTTGTATCCCCAGTGGTCACACACTGAGTCCAGAACCCCAGTCTTCAATGTGAGAGTTGGCAGATTCAATGTCACCTACCACATCAGGAGAGAACAACTGGGAGACAAAGCTGGAGACTTCCAGCTCAGATGTGCAAAGAACTGGTCCTGCTTTTCTATCCCAGGTCTTCTTAGGCTGGGTCAAGAGTCCTGATCCTTAAGTCAGTCATGCGAGAAAAGGTTGAGGAAGAAAGTCAGAGGGAGAGGGATGGAGAGCTATCTCAGTAGGTAAAATGTTGGTTGTGTATGTACTGGAACCTGAGTTTGATCCCCAGAACCACATAAAAAGAGTTAGTAGTCATGGTAATGAGCTAGTAACACAGTGTTGGGGATGTCGAGATGGGTGGATACTTGGGGCTCACTGCAGGCAGCCTAGCCTATTTGACAAGTTCTAGGTTAGTGAGAGATCCTAATTAAAAAAAAAAAAAATAGCTGGATAGTACCTAAGGAAAAGCATTTGAGGTTGTCCTTTGTCATCTTCATGTAAGCACACACACACATACATACCTACATGCACATGTGAACACACACATATGCCTATATTCACACAAAATAAAAATAAAAGTAAAAAAATTCAAGGGGGAGATGACTGGGGGAAGGCCCCTGTTGAGAGAAACTAAAATAAAAAATGATAAACCATGTCACTTGCCTAGACATGTTAATTCTCATGAGAAGTTCCCCACATGAAAACGTGACTCAGTTACCAACTCTTGAATCTGATCAATCCAAATTGAATTGACCACAGCTGAGTGTAGACAAAAGGAATCCAGTGTTTCATTTGGAAGCCCAAACTCTACATCCATTTCAAAGAGAGTCATCTAGAATTGTACGTGGGTCATTTTTATGACCCTGAACCTAAAATGATGCAGTGAGCATACATTTGGGCAACATGAGATTGCTGTAGATATTTTAGCAGCTGCATCTCACTGTTAGGTTATTCTGCCGGTGTTTATGCATGTTCATTCAACCTGTCCTTTCGAGTACTTTTCCTATGAACCACTTTCAAGTCAGCATCTCTCCACCTAAAATTGGATAAAGTATCATTTGCACCTACATTTGGGAATATACATTTATTTCCGCAAGAAATTATCATGTTGTTTTGGCCCATCATGGAAACCCACTGCAGTTATTGTCATTTTGGATTATCATCTTGCCGTACAACAGACTATTTTCTACTTAGGTTTTCACTGCAGTGTCTCAAGAGTCTCTGCTCAAACTGAAAATGTCCTAGTTAACATTCATCTGGTCTCCTTCACTGCTTCCAAAACACAGCTCAAAGCTGAACTCTCCCAGGAAGGCTTCCAAGATTAAATGGGGGCAGAAATGAGACTCCTTCTTTCTAGGACAGGAGGCTACTCCACAGATCTCGTTCCCAAAGTAACCTGGGGCTAATCGTAGATTTCAAAGAGGAAGTTCCGCTCTTAGAAATGAAGAACACAGAGCATGTGAAACTGTAGAAAACCAAATGTGCTACTTCTAGGGGAGAGAGAGCCTTGTGCAGTTAGATGCCAGGGTCCCCTCCATCTGAAAAGAGGGTGTACCCCTGCTTATGTAGCAGCCCCCCTAGGCCACATGCCTCTTCACAAGAGAGAGAAGAGTTTGCCAACAGCCTTCCCTGTGAGCTCCCAACTCCTGCCTGTTATCAGAAGGAACAGTCCAATACCAGTTCTGGAAAGGGAGTAGAACTTGGAGATCAAGGTCAAGCAGGTGAAGAGGAGGTGTTCACATACTTGCTCTGCCACTTATTAATGGTTTAACCTTGGGCAAAAACTTCTGCTAATTGTCAATATTTTCTCATTTGAGAAACAAGACGTTTTATAGGTCCTACTTCCAAAAGATAAAGGAAATGAGGATGGTGAAGACCCTGTGCAAAGGGTCCTCTTTGTCACGTGGGAGGAAAGCACTCAGCAACTGGAGCGCTTTCGTTGTATGTGCCACTCTTTTCTTAGCTTATCTTTGATTAAGATCCTGGGAGAAGTCTCAGTTATTGGCAGCAGCTTCCCACTTGCAAGCATGCTGGCCACAATGTTTATTTAAAACAGACGTTTTATCAAAAGCGTGAACGATCAATAAGCATTATGTTCTGAAACTGGGGAATCAGTGAAGCTAACCCAACTGCCTTTCAGTGGCTCTAAATGATTGCTTGTGAGTCACCTTCTCTTTTAGCTATCTGCTGCTACATTAAACACACACGCACACACACACACACACACACACAAACACACTGAACCCAACACTTAGTGGCTTAAACAGCAAGGACTTCCTGTTTTTCCCAACTTTGTGGGTTGTCCAGGCAAGCCTGGACAGTTCTCTACGTGATATTGGCCAGGGTCACTTGAACAGCTAGCTACCTTTTGATGGGAGCTAGGCTGGATCATCCCCATGCTTTGCTCTGTGTGCTGTGGGGGGTGGCTAGAGCTCCTGGAACTGGCTGGGCCATTCTTTCTCCACAAACTTTCCCTCCAGTTGGTTTGTTGTGACCTTTGTGATCTGGTGACTGGGGCAAAAAGAAGCTGTAAAGGCCTCTAAGGCTTAGGATAGGAAATTAACAGACTAACGTTTGCTGTGCCTTGTTGCTTAAAGCAAGCCACAGATGGACCTACATCTGAGGGAAGTGGACTATATTCTACTTCTCGATGAGATGGACTGTGCTCATGTCCAGAAGTGGGAGGGACCATGGCTATTTTTGCAGACAACCTACCATATCCTCTTTCTAACATCTTATCTCTTTATACAGACCATACCTGTGGTACTCCAACTTTTAGCTTGGCCCTTACCACCTCCATTTTCCTGTCTCATATACTATTTTTCCTGCTCCGGGTCCTTGGCAATCCCATCAGTCTCTTCACCTTGGTTCCTCACTTTGGGTAGAAGGTGATGACTACCATCCTTCTAAGAATATGCTCCCCAACTGGTGTTCCACAACAGGTGTTCAAAGGAAATGTGCTGTTCTGATCATTCTTAAGCCTATGAAGGAGTGATGTTAGAGACAGCAATGGAAAATATGGAACAGCACATAGAGGAGGTGGTGAAAGGGAGCACCTAGTCTGTGTTTTCTACCTTCTGGTCTTGTGGGAAAATCTGCATAGCTCCAGCAACAAGATGCCAGGCCAAAGCCCCTCTCTTCCTGAGACAGGCTGTTGCCTTTCCCTGGGAAGAAAATAGAATCACAGTCAAGAGGAAAGATACAGTGCCTCCTGGAAGTCTCTGGACCAGGGCTCAAGAAAGCTGGTGCTCTGACCCCATTGTGTGGGGAGGCTAGAGTTTCACACCTCACAGGAGGTAAGGAGTGCCTGTCTCCAGAAGCTTCTTCCTATTTGTTTCCTGCTGAAGGCGCTGCTCAATAAGTTCCTGAATCTAGGCAGAAAGATGACAATGAAGATGGTGACGATGATTATGATGAAAATAATGAAACAATGGCATTTACTGAGTACTTTATTGGAAAGCACAATATTGTTTTTTCTATACATTATTACTTAAAACATATATTCCTAATAGTTTGCCACAGCAAATAACTCACTGCCAGGAAATAGTAATTCTGGCTTCAAGTCCAAGTTAGGTTAATCCAGAGGCATTGCTGTCTACACCAGACTGAAGGAGTGGTTTATCCACAAGTCCCCTGACTAGTGCCCCGTGCTGAAGTCAGCACTCCCAGGAACCTGCCAGTTCCAAACAGCATGGCAGGGGAGATTCAGGCCCTGGGTCTAGAGGAACAGAGTGAAGGGTTTCTGATAGAGTGTTTGTGAGAGGAGTACAGAGGAGGGATGGAGGAAGCAAGGTGGACAGGATGCTTTGGCAGTGGGTTTCAGGCAGGGTTCTCAGGCACAGGAACTTCCTAGAGTTCTCTCTGGCCCCTCTCGGCTGCACTGTCTGCTGCAACAGACAGATGAGGTGTCATTTTCCAGGACACTCCACAAGGACTTGGAACAGCTCTCCTTTAGCGTCCTTGGAGCTCCATCCAGATGCTGCACCCTCACAAATCCTAGGATGAAACTATGGGATTGGGCGAGGACGAGGCCACCATTTTAATCCCCCACCGCTTCCTGAACCACCAGTGTCTTCTCTGCAACACTATTCTGTAGCTGCCGTTCATGGAGAGCATTGTATTTGACTTATTACCAGCTCAAACTGAAGCAGGCCCAGTTAATATTATAGCTAATTTGCATGGTAATATATACTTTTGCCTGGGTGGATCCTACCATTAGTTAGATTATGGGTTATCTTTCTTTTGTTATTTGAGGGATCATTCAATCTAAAGAAGATTAATAAATAAATTGGTATCAATCTAGACAGTAGTCTTTCTGGGGCTCGCAGGGTCTATGACACCAATTCTATTGCTTCTTTGTCCTCTAAATATTTATCATCAAATGTAACATGTATACAGGAAATGACTTAAGCATGTACAGCTTGGGCTGGAGAGATGGCACAGTGGTTAAGAGCACTTGCTGCTCTTCCAGAGAACCTGAGATCAGTCCTCAGTACTCACCTCCGGCAGCTCATAAGTACCTGTAATACCACCTCCAGAGGAACCTATACCCTCTTCCAGCCTCCGCAGATACCTGAACACACATGGCAGACACACAGACAGGCAGGCAGACAGACAGACAGACAGACAGACACACACACACACACACACACATGCATGCATATAAATAAAAATAGAATAAATGTTTTAAAGAAGAATGTACAACTTGCTAAATAGGATGAAACACACCTATAATCCCAGCATTGAGAAGGCTGAGACAATAGGATTGTGAGTTTGAGGCTAGCTTAGATAACGTAGAGAGACCCTATCTTAAGAAGCAACCCAAAAGGTCAGCTCAATCAATTATCACAAGCAAACATCCACAGAATCACCATCTCCCCTAGCCGTCCCCACCCCCAATAGACCTGTGACCCAGTAACCCTCCTAGGCCTGCTATAGGCAACCTTCCTCTTGTTTGCCCAGAGAGGATGGCTACCCAGAATTTTGCTGATCAGTTACTTGCATTTCCTAATTTTATGACTTTAATAGGCCTCTCTGAACTGTATCATTTGTAAGAGTAATAAAAATGAATCCATACAGTATGTTTGTACATTTATAAAATTCATACGTATTTTGGGTACGATTCATTTATTTTCACTGATGTATCAGATTCTTCTCTATGAATACAGCACACGTTGTTTAACTATTCTACTATTGATGGACATTTGGTTTTTTTCCAGTTTGGAGCTATTGCAAACACAGCTGCTACAACCATTATTGTACATGTCTCTTAGTGTCCACGTGGAGCTCCTGGGTAATAGAGTACATGTCTGATTAGCTTGAGTAGAAATGCCAAACTATTCTCCAGAGAGATTATGCCAATTTTCACTCCCACTAGGAGTGTCTGAGAGTCCTTTTACTCCACATCTTTGCCAATGCTTATTATGGTCATTTCTTTTCATTTTAGCCATCTTGGGTAGTATGCTTTGTGAATGCACTTCAATTTGCATTCAATTTTTTTTATTTCACTGACTGCTAATGAGCTTGACTCCTTTTCCCTGTGTTTATTGGGCAATTGGATAGCCTCTTTCTTGAACAGTCTTCTGGTGAGTCTATTTAGTCATCTATCTTTTTATTACTGTTTTGTGAGCTATCTTTTACTACTGTGGGTATAAGACTTCTGACAGCTCTGTGTGGTGAAATCTTTCCACATATGCCTCTCTTTTCATTCTCTCAGTGCTATTTTTGTTGTTGTTCTTGTTGGTTTTGAGACAGGGTCTCACAAATGTAGTCCTGTCTGGCCTAGACCTCATTATGTAGACCAGGCTGGCCTTGAATTCCCATAGATCTGACTGCCTCTGCCTCCCAAGTGCTGAGACTAAAGATGTGTACCACCAGACCCAGCTCAGTGATATTTTATGGCGAACATAAATTAGTAATTTAATGTGGTCTAATTTATTGATATTAACCTTATGCTTAGTGCCATTTTAGTATCTTATTCTAGTGAGATGTCTTTTTCTACTACAAGGTCATAAAGTATTTTCTTCAATGAGCTTTGTAGTTCTGTCATATGTAAGAAATTACCTTTAAAAATTATTTTAATTTATTTTTATATGCCTGTGTATGTGTAAGTGTACCCATATCATGCAGTGCCTGTGGAAGCCAGAAGAGGGCAGTAGATCCCCTGGAACTGGAGTTGGGAGTGGTGGTTAGCCACCATGTGGGTTCTGGGATTCTAACCTGGGTCTTCTATAAGAGCAGTCAGTGCCCTTAACTGCTGAGCCATCTCTCTAGCCCAAGAAATAACTTTAAATTCAATTGATTGATTTATTTATGCACAGCATAAACTACAGGTCATATTTAAAATGTTTCAATTGATGTCTACTCAAATGATATGGGAAATTCTTTTTTATTATAAAGTATTTTTTCTTTTGCAATAGGATCTTTTTCAAAACCAGTTGGTTTGTGAGTTTGCTCTTCGGTTAAACAGTTATTCCATTGGCCTCTGCCCTCACACCAAATCCTCACTAACACTAGTCAGTAGGGTTTTTCGAGTCTTACTTTGTGGCAGAATAATTATCACTCTAGCCTTTTTTTAAAAAATTATTTATTTAATAACCATATAATTAGAAGAAGCATTTCATGACAACAGCATTGACATATTCAATAACAATCTCCAGAGCTAAGATGCATCTCTTTCAAAATTGGCTGTAAATTTTTAGATATATCATTGAATTAATAGAGTTATACAGTATTGTACTCTGTCTAAACCCTATATAAGACATAAAATTAAATGAGGTTCTAAACTTTAAAAAAGATCTCCATTTCATTATTAAAAT
>NW_008337842.1:1734780-1747508 GCF_000622305.1 Nannospalax galili | reverse complement strand
TCCCCGGCATCTGAGCATGGATATAAAGTCATCAGGTAGATTACAATGGTAATGTTTTTCACATCTAGTAATTATTAAGGAGCAAATTTTTATGCTTTGATGAATTATTTACTTTTTCTTTTTTTAAAAAATTTACTTATACACTCACTTCCCAGGTAGCACCCTCCCATAGCCTCCCTCCCCCTACTAGAGCCCTTATACTCTGATATCCCTGCTACTGTCTGCTGTGTTGTCAGCACCCCCAGCCATTCCCCACTATTTGCCCTTCTGGTGAATCTAGTCAGCCTATCTTGAGGTCTTTGTTTTAGGAAGGTCAGCTGTTCCTCATCTAGCAGCAATCAGTTGTCAATATTCCTTTCAATAAGATTGGGGTCTGCTGTTCATTTTCCCAGTTCTATGCTGGGTTACTATCTGGGAATCCCTTTGGCCATCCTGGCCAACAACTCAAAAGAAGGTATCGCTTGTCTGGCATTGTTGCTTGTTATGTAGTCTTTAGCTATACATATGGACTCTCTCTGTTCTTTTTTTATTAAAAGCCTCATGATCATCCCGATTTGCTACAAATTTTAAAATAAAGCTATCAATATCAACAACGCGTCCTTTGGAATTTTGATTTGAATTTCTTATTCTTCACACACACTTGGAAAGAGCTTGCATTTACCAAAGGGTAAATAAATCTTCTAGTCCATGAATATGGTAGATCCGACTTACATGGGTTACTTTCATTTCTTCAATATTTTCAGAACTTTCTGCACAAAGATCTTGCATATGTTATATTAGATTTATTCACAGATATTTGATTTGCTCTCTTTCCTTTTCCTCCATTTGTGGCGAATCTAACCCAGGTCCTTGTGTCTTGCTTGGCAAATATTCAATCACTGATTATATCCCAGGCTGGATTCTCTCAATGATGCTATAAATATGAATTTTTTTAAAAAGCTGTTTCTGCTTCCTGTTGCTATACTAACATCAGTTGACACTTGTACATTCACTTTGTATCTATAACTTTGTTAAGGATTTATAGCTTCTTTATGCTTTTCAAGATACTTGGAAAGTCTTCCCTCTTAACCCCTCTGCCTTCTTTTTCTTGTCCTCCTGCCCTCCCACTTACCTCCCTCCCAATTTTGTCTGAATATTTTGACCAGCTAATTGTGCTATTCATTCTTTCATTTTCTATCTCAAAAGGAAAACTTCCAACATGATGTTTCCTGTAGGTTGAAGATTTATTTTAATCAGGCCACTAAGGTCTCTGTTACTCCTTTGTGAGTACATTTTATTTGTTTATTTGTTTTACTGATGAGTAGATGTTGAATTTTATTGCTTTATTTATCTATTAAGATGATCATGTAAACTTTCTCTTTCTTTCCATTACTGTGAATTAGAGTGATTGAACTTTTTCTTTCCTTCCTTCCTTCCTTCCTTCCTTCCTTCCTTCCTTCCCTCCCTCCCTCCCTCCCTCCCTCCCTTCCTTCCTTCCTTTGAATAAATCTAAACTTGATGTCATTAAAATAGCTCATATTCTTACTGACGTTTGGGAGTCACATTTTAAAAAGTATTTTATTATTTTTATTTTATGTGTATTGCCTGCATGTAGGTAAGTGCTCCCATGTCCTGCAATGCCCACGGAGGACAGGCTGTCAGATCCCTTGGAACTGGAGTTACAGACAGTTGTTAGCTGCCATGTGGGTGCTGGGATTTGAACTTGGGTCTTCTGCAAGAACAACCAGTGTTCTTAACCGCTGAGCCATCTCTCCAGCTCCGGGGGTCACATTTTTACCAGCTACTGACAGAACTAAGTTAAGTCAGGCGTGGTGGTACATGCCTGTAGTCCCAGCACTTGGGAGGCAGAAGCAGGAGGATATCTGTGAGTTCGAGGCCAGCCTGGTCTACATAGTGAGTTCTAGGACAGCTGGGGCTACAGGGAGATCCTGTCTCAAAAAGACCAAAAAACTGCGACTTCTCTATTTTTCCATGTTGCTTTCGCTCTTCTGAGGCCACCTGTACATACATTTATTATTGCTTTCTTTTCTACCTGGTGAAATAAAAGTTTGATCTCTTTTTCCCCTTGCAATGTTTTGAATTTAAAAATACACGTTATCTGATAATAAAACAGACCTAGTGGTTTCTCTTTGGTTAAAATTTGCATATGTTACTTTCTCATTGTTTTCCGTTCAATATTTCCATAGCTTATGTGTTATGTGTCTCTTATCAGCAGTAAATAGTTAGAATGTTAAGCATCCAGTCTGACAAATCTTTGTCTTTTGATTGGAGCATCTGGCATATTTACATGTAATACAATGGTTGCTGTGTTTGGGTTTCAGTCTACCATCTCACCATACGCTGTCTGATTTCCAGCCTGTTATACTTTTCTATTTTCTTGCCTACTTTGGGACAGATTTTTGAAGGTACAACTAAATACAGTTCCATAAATTTTGACAACAGTTTACATCTAAGTCAAGCTAGAGAGCTTTTCTGTCAGCCTGGAAAGCTCCTCATGTTTCTTGCCAGTCAAGTCTTCTCATACCAGCTCCATGCTAACCTCAGACATGATTCTGTTTACTGTCAACATAGTCTTGCTTGTTCTCAGTGTCACTTGATTGATACTCTTTTGTGTGTGGCTGCTTTCACTCATCATGTTTTTTGAGATTTATTCCTATATGGTATGTGTCATGGTTTTGAATCCAAAGTGTCCCTCAAAAGTTCAGGAGATGAATGCTTAGTCCCGGCTGGTGGCACTATTTTGAGAGGCTCTGGAAACTTTAGTAGCTGGCACCTGCTTGGAAGAAGTAAGTCACGGGGGTGGGATGGGGTGCCTTTGAAGGTTATTTCCAGTCTCTGGTACTTCCCTTTTCTCTGCTTTGTGTCTGTTTATTGTGAGATGAACAGCCTCCTCCACCACCTCCCCCTTCTGCTCAAGCTCGTCATACAAACATGCAGTGCGTTTTGTCCTTGTCTGTTGCTTTGTCTTCCATTTTCTTAATGGTGGCTTTGCTTAGCAAAAGGAGAAAATTGGATTTCTTGGGTTTTTAGGGTATTGTTATTATGTGTCCTTTGAGAAATCTACCTACAACAAAGTCACAAAATATTATTCTAGGACTAGAGAGATGGCTCAGCATGGTTAAGAGCATATACTGCCCTTCCAGAGGACTTTAGTTTAGTTCTTAGCACCCACATCAGGTATCCCACAGCCACCTGAAACTCTAGCTCTAGAGCCTCCTATGCCTTGGGCCTCTGAGCACACCTGCACACTTGTGCATATACCCACATGGAGACACATAATATACATAAGCAAAAATAGAATAAATCTTAAAATAATTAGTTTTCTATGTTTCCTTTAAAAGCTTTATAGGTTTTGCTTTCATGTTGGAATATATGACCCATCTCAAATTAGTTTTTGCATGTTATGTCAATTAAACTTTGTGTTATGGATAAATGTTGCGTGTTTTTCTTTATGACTAATAAGTCCAGTATCATGTGCTGAAGGACCATCCTTATATCTTTGTTAAAGACTGATTCAATGTAAGTATGTGGGCCTAGTCTAGACTCTATTTTACGCTATTGATTCCCTTGCATATTCTAACACCATTATCATCCTGTTTTGATTGCTTGGTTATAGCCTTATCTTGAAGATAGTTGCTGCGTAGATTACTGTAACTAAACACATAAGTCTTCTTCCATTGAGAGATGGAGTCTATTCTTCTGTCTCTTGAAATTGTATAGGCCCTTAGTTGTTTTGACTAATAAATATGACAAAAACATTTCTATGTGTTCTAAGAGGAAGCCTGGAAGCTTCTATTTTGGTGTCTTGGAATTTTTACCCTAGACTAAACAAGGCGATATGTAAACAATGTATCTGTACACGACTATGCTATGAGGAAGTTCAAGCCAGTTGGTAGACTGGCTATGTGTAGGGAGAGATGCTGGGTCAGTCATAGCTACTCCAGTCATTTCTATTCATACTCAGACATGTGACCAACATTGTCTTCACATACTCTCTAGCCCTGGACACCTAGAAGTGTATGAAAAATTCCAAATAAGAACTCAACAAATGACAAGATTATGCAGCCCGTGGATCTATGACAGGTGACAGCTGTTTGGACATAGAAGGTTTAGCCTCAGCTTGCAATATAGAAATAGATTAGTAGAACTTGGAATATTAGGAAATATCCCAGATTTTGAGGACTTATATGCCAATTTTGCATGTGGTGATCATAAACACCCACCAAGTTAGCAATAGGAGAGCTGAGAAGTTTATATAAAATTGATTTCTTTACTGAATGCTTTTTAAGCACCCAGGACCCAGTATATGCTTAGGAGATAGAGATGCAATACAGCTCTTCCTCTCAAAGAATCTACAGATCACTGAGTTCTGGGAAATAGACGTGTTCACTGTAGAGATAGTTGAAAAGAATCACTTTCTGTTAGTAGCAGTTGCTATACAGCAAATCCCAAGAAAAATAGCTTGGCTAATTGGGATTCACACAAAATGGAGATGTACAAAATGTAATGGTGTATCCAATTTGCTTTTCACACTGGCCATTAGAAAAGTCAGTACCAAAGGTGAGAGCCCATTGTCTGTTCCAGTGTATACTCTCTCCACCTTCAATGGGATTTTAACTTTCTATTTCTAATTTAAGAATGTCATATTATAATGTCTTAAATTCTTCTGAGGAGTAAGTTGGGTGAAATCGTGAATAAAAAATGATTTCAATCAAGTCGCAAGCACAGCTAGAGATCAGCCAGAGTTGTCCTGTTCTTGTTTTGTGTGCTTGAGTCACTCCCTGCTGAGAGCACGGCTACTGCCACTACTACTAGTGGAGCCACGGCTACTAGTGGAGCCACAGCTGGAATAATAATCAGTGCTGGTGTTTACTGAGCCCATGTCCCAGGTACTGTATGAAGTGCTTAAATGAGTCATTTTAGATCAATTTTGTAGCAATACAGTGAAGGTGTTATTATTATCCCACTTCTAGAGATGAGGAAGCTGGGATTCAGAGAGGCCGTGTGACTTGCCCCAGGTAGCATTATAACTGGTAAATATGAGCGGCAATTCCATTTCATACCCCATGTACTCCCGCAGTGCATGTTTTGTGCACCTGGAAATGATACTAGATGGACTCCAGTGATGAGCCAACCCAGCCAATCTTCTTTGTTCAAAGGCTTTACCTGGAAAGGCTCAGGCATCCTTAGCCTCCTGGAGACAGAGAGCTAACTGAAGTCCTATCCACACTTCCACTCCCTGTGCACAGAACCCTACCTGTATGAACATTCCTATTCAAGGACTCTGAATCCAAGGCAGAAAACTGCACAATAGATTGTGTTTTTGTTGCTAATGACCACAGGAAATGAGAGCACAGGCAAAAGAAAGATGCTAAATTCTAGAAGCTATTTCAAAATGTTTGAAAAGCAACAATGATGTTTAAAGCACACCACACCTTAAAAACTCAGAGGGGCATATCTCTAATACAGAAATAAGGGTAGAGTCTTGGAAAAGAAGGGAGATACAGTTGTTTAGAAGTAGAAACTGGACAAACAGGTTCAGCATAGAATATGCCAGTCTTTCTACATGTGTCCCTCATCTAATCTTCCTTCATCAACCATGAGAAGCAGGTATTACAACAAGAAGAGCCAGAGTCCTGAGAGTCTGAACTCTATCGCTCAGTCAGTAGCCTTGGCAGTTTGTGAATTCCCTCTGGGCCTCAGTTTTCTAGTTTATAGAATAATAATGGTACTTTGCCTCAATATGTTGCTGTGAGAGTTAAGATAATACAATCCTATTTTGTAGGACCCCAAATAAATGTGAAGTACTATAATTATTATGTCAAGCACTAAGCCTCTGTAGGGGAACTGTGGTAAGTCCTTGTACATGGATTGGTGGACAGGGTGGCCATCGCAGGAGAGGTGGGTTTGGGGGTCCAGAGTGTGTGTGTGCAGGTGGCTGGCATCTAAAAGTGTCGAATTGGCTGTCATATTCCAAATTGAAAGTGATTTTGTAACATTTAATAGTGGTTTTCTCTCTTTAAAAAGTCTGCGTTTGTCAAATAAATTACATGTGTGTCAATCCTGTAGGAACTTCATCTAGAATTTGTGCTGATTTTGTCTCTGTGATTAGTGGAAATGCTATTAATTCGAATTGTGTACCAATTCTAATGTCTACAAATTTGTTACAGATTCTTTGGTTGCTGTTGCTATTCTCAACTGTCACCCAGAGGAGACTGAGCTAACTCAATATTTAGTTACAGATTTGGCTACTTGGCTTGTGTAATGGTGGAAGGGAATTGGTGTGGGTGCTTAGCTCCTTCTTTAGTTCTGGGTCAGTCTTGTTTCTTTGGGGCATTTCTGGTCCTCGTTTCTTTGGTTAATATCCCAAGAGGAAGAGATCAGTTGTGTCTTCTCTGGCCTGCAGGACTGGATGAAATGAGAGTCAGCTGCAGTGTGGGTTACATGTGAACTCCATTCTGCGTGGCCTTCCTGGCTGGCTGTGAACACATCCCAGTTCTTCCTGAGCTTCAGCTTATTCTGCTCTTGGCAAAACAAGGTTAGAATATTGATTTAACATGTTTCTCCAAATTGCAACTTTGGTGTTCTTTTGCAGAAGAGGCTCACCCATTCAGGAGAGCCATTTGCTCCATCAGGAGAATCTAGAAAATGCTTCTGGAAGGAGGTGATGTGTAGCCTGAAAGGTGATGGGGGAATGTCTTAGGGAATGAGCAGGGCTTGGCCTTCCTGTCAGATGGCACAGGGCAGGAAGGGTGGGAGGAAGACTTGGAAGGTACTTAGAAAGAACAGGCTGGTGAAAGAAGGAAGAAGAAAATGAAGTGTCCTGAGGCCCTGGGACAACATCCTGAATCAGCTGACAGGAAGAGAAACAGCTCAGCGCCTGAAGGACATTAGAAAGGAAAGGCCAGTGTGGCTATAAGTCAGAGGGTGGTGGTGTGGGGACGCAGAGAGAACACTGGGAACATGGTCTCTGTGCCTACCTTCCCTCAGCATAGCCTTAAGCAAAACCTCTTTGCTCCAGGCCTCCACTTCCTTAACTGTATAATGAAGCAGGTGATGTACCAGCTCCCAGAATTAGGAACAAGAAGGCCCCTAGGTGCCATGAACCTGTAACAGATGATTGCTATTTTTGTTGTTTGGCTAGAAATTCATACCAAAAGAGGAGGGAGATGTTGGTACTGAGCCTGGACCCTTAAGGAGGGATCTTGGGAGTTCTAGGCTTGTGTTCATCAGATTTAGGGATTAGGGAGGCTCCCATGGGTGGAAGCAAAACCTTCAGTAGCTGCTTAGGATCCTAACTCTCCAGGTCAGAAGAAGGAACAGCTCCAACAATCAAGACTGAATTTCCTACCAGCCAGGGTTTGGAGGATAGGACACGTGGTAAAGTCAGATTTATTTTAATGTGAGGAGAATAAAACAGTGTGAACGTCTTGCATACCTGAATTTGTAGAGTAAGACTCAAGCCTTTATATCCTAGATTCCAACATATGGTGTTATTGTGTGTGGAGGGAGAAACTAAATCTAGAAATGATGAAACTTCAGGGAAGAGGAATAAAATTTCAGTCTGGGTTTCATACAAGGAAAAAGATGAGGATGTCAAATCCCTTAGAATTATCTGAGGCCACTCACCTCTCTTTCCTCTGGTTTGAAAGGTCCATGCTATGGAGAAGTAGAATTTTGTGTAACTTTAGCAAATGGCTGTGCTCCAAACTATTCCCTGTCCATAAAATGGGATAAATGTAGTAAATGTGTCCTCAGTGTCCAGGTCCACCTGGGTAATCTCTCCCGCCCACCTGTGCTGGGCTCACACTACCCAGACCTAAGAGGTTAAACATACCCATTCTTTTCCAGGAAAGGTTCAAAGCCCATGAGTTCAAAGAAGTGGCTTGCCTGGGTAATGGAGGCAGCTAGGAGATATGGGAAGGGTTTGAGTGTAAAAGGAACAGAAAATGGTGAGCCTTCTGCAGAAAAGGAGAGACTTGCAGCCTGGAAAGAGAGACGCATAAGGACAAAGGAGAAGAGACTTCCCATGGAGCCCAGGAAGGACTGTGGATGTACAGTAGGTCCACACTGGTACCTGAGAAGCCCCTTGTATCAAAACATGACCTTAGTAACAGGCACCCTTTATTGAGCATCCTCTAGGTACCCGAGGACAGGACACAGGCCTTTGTCCTGAGAGGTCACCTCCTTTGGATGGCTTTCAGAACTCTCCCCAGAGACCCAGGGTTTTCTGTGTATGTCTTGGGAACTCTTGCGAAGGTTGAGAGAGGGTAAATTTAAGCTGTGATGGGACCAGAAGCAGCAATGAGATTCTGGCTTTCCTCTTCCTTCAATAAAATGGCTACAATCTTATCTTTTCAAAATATTAATATTTCTATGTATATATTTGATTTGAAGAGGAAAAGATACTTTCTGTTGTTGTCTGAATGCAAGGTATCATGTAGCATATAGTCCAGGATAGCCTTGAACCTGAGGCTACTAGAGAACTCCAGATCCTCTAGGCTCTGTCTCCCAAGTGTTGGACTGCAGGCATGCTTCACCATGCCTAGCATCTTTTAGAGAGATTTCAAAATAAATGTTAACATAAGACCCAGGAAAGAGGCTTTTTCATGGTATATTTCAAGGTAGTAGGTGAGGTGACTCTTAATAGAACGGCCCTCCCTTGAAGCCTGGAGCAAATTTGGCTGCTGTATTCAGCTTGAAGAACTCCACTGAGGACCTATATTGATGCTGTGACATTGGAAGGGGCCCCGGAGCCACTGACTTTTATCCCAAGGAGGTCCAGGTTTCCTGCTGATCAGACAAAAGGAAGGATGCCACAGAGACATGGGCAGAGTTGGGCCCTCTCATGTATAACAGACTTTTATTAACTGCCTTGGACCAATTTTTCCGTTCATCCCTCCTTCCTTCCTTGCTCTTGATCAAACTGCTGTTAGCTCTCACTTAGTCACTGTCATCTTTAAATGAATGAATGAATTTAGTTGATTATTTAATCACTTACTCCTGACCTTTCTTTCTAGAATTTTCATTTCCCTTTTCTGTTCTCCTGAAACATACCAGTTTAGCCCAGCTCCTTGCCTATGCTAACAAGTCTCCCATTTTCTTTTATAAAAAAATAATTTTGGGGGGCTAGAGAGATGGCTCAGTGGTTAAGAGCACTGGCTGCTCTTGCAGAGGACCTGGGTTCAATTCCCAGCATCCACATGGTGTCTAATAGCCATCTTAACTCCAGTTCCAGGGGATCCTATTCCCTCTTCTAATCTCTGCAGCATTGCAGGGTGTAGGTGCACTTACATACATGCAGGCAATACACTCATAAAATAAAAATAAATAAAATAAATCTTTTGGAGGCAGGTGTATTTCAGCTGGTAACTTTTCTCAGACACAGCTTTAAAATTATATTTTTAAATATTCATTTTTAATTGCAATTATGTATAAATGTGTGTTTTTCTGTGTGGGTGTTGCTCTAAATTGTCCCCTCCCCCTTGAGAGACCAGTGCTCACTCAGGGTCTCGCAGTTCTAATGTGGATTGACAAAACCAACATAAAACCATCTATTTGGATTTTACATAGTTTATGACATCCGGGTAACTTACAAAGGCATGAATTCTCATAGGCTTTTTCTTCCCCATGTTTGAAACGTGTGGGCCATCAGCTCATCCGGCCCCAGGTCTCCGCCAGCTTTTTGCAGAGGTTTGCCCATGGTTCACGGCTCTGTTTCCCTGTGTCTAATATGGCCACGACTCCCTGTTTTCAGCTTCTGTACTTAGACCCCTCCCCCAGCAACTGAAGCTGACTTGTTAGGTGAGAGGAGTGGCTGTCTCAGAGGACACCCTACCCAACAATGGATATGTGCACATATGAATGCAGGTGCCTGTAGAGTCCAGAAGAGGGCATCAGATCCCTTGGAGCTGGAGTTTCAGATGGTTTGAAGCCACCCATCATGGGCGCTGGAAACTAAACTTGGGTCTTCCTCAAGATCTGTTTGTGCTCTAAACCACTGATCCAAATCTCCAGGTCTATTTTTAATTGACAAATAGTAATTGTATGTATTTATGGGGTATAAAGCTGCATGTTAATATATTGTAGAAAGATAAAATAAGACTAATTAGCAAACCCAGCATCTGGTATTCTTAGTGTTTTTTGTAGCAAAAAGTAAAGAATTTAAAATCTATGCCTTTATCAATTTTGGGATATACAATGCATTATGCATATATTTTTGACAGTTCCCTACAATTATTCCAAAGTCAGAATAGCTCCCAAGGCACTTACAGCAAAAACGCATTTTGCCACATCTGCCTTATTCAGTCAAGGAGATGTTAGATACCAGGATAGATGCTTCCACTGCTCTAAGACTGTCTCTCTAAGAAACTTATATGTGCTAGAATAGAGTTGGTGAAAGAAATCGGAGCAGGTAAACCTTGGTTAGCAGAAGGCCTGGTAGACCATAGTAACCTGCATATCTGGTCACATTTCTACCTTCAGTCTGCTTCTTCTTCAAAGGCAATTTTTCCTTTCCTGGTCCAGCCTGGAAGACCAAAGCTTGATAACCTCTGCACTTCCCTCCTGAGAAGAGGGGACTACTAAGAGGCGATTGTATCCATCAGGGTCCAAGGGGACAAGAGGTAACACATTAGGTCCTTTTTACCAGAGGCTGTTTAATGCAGGGATTGGCTTTCTGAATGTTGAAAGGGTTAAAGAGCAAAAGAATGGCATGAGGCAATACAGTTGCTACTAACTACAGAAAGCAGCTGCATGCAACAGGAAAGGGTGGTATGACCAGAGTCAAGAACCATGGAATGGAAAGAAACCTATGGATGGTTCTGGATCATCTGGGGCAGGGTATCTTGGATGTCTGGGGTAGGGGTTGCTGATGCTGGCATCAATGGGGCCTGTCTGTGGCTAGTGGGTGCTGGTATCTGGGGTGCCTAATTAGATGCCCTTCTCCTTGCTGCAATCAAATACCTGATACAAAGTAACTCAAGAGAAGAAGAGTTTGTTTTGACTCACAGTTCAGGGAAAAAAGCCCATCATGGTGAGAAAGGCCTGGCTATGGGAGTGGCTGGTTCTGCAGCACCAACCGGGAAGCAGAAAAAGGGGACTGTCAGTGCTCAACTGGCTTTCTCCTTTTTCCCAGGTCCCCAGCCCATGAGATGATGCTGTCCACATTTAGGGCAGGCCTTCCCTCCTCAATTAAACCTCTCTGGAAACGCCATCACAGGCACACCCAGAAGTCTGTCTTCTAAGTGGTTCTATAACTAATCAAGGTGATAATGAAGATTAACCATCACCCTACCTGGAGATTTCCTGCTCTCTGTTCACTCTGGGGCACCTGTAAGCAGAAACACATCAAGAAGCCAGCTAGCAAAGGGGGTCTTGAGAATGGGCTCTTCAGCCCCCAGCATTACAGATCTCCTAGTACATCTGACAGATAGTGGGTAAGTGACCTCCACAGGAACCTTTAACTACAATCTCTGAGATAAAATTTCTACAAGTATTACAAGACAAAGGCAAGAAGAAACTCACTGATCTGCAGTGGCTAGAAAGAGCAATTTCAAGCTTCTGATCAGCCTTGCAAAACTGTCCCATGATAGAGTCACCACAGGCCTGGCTCTGCTCTAAGCTTTACCTCTGCAAAATAAGACTCAAGTTTTTCAGGCTACTTAAGGTGATCCGAACCTGGGAACCCCACTAAAAGCCAAAACAACCATATTGACTCAGAGTAATTCTGGGAAATGGTTATTGCTACTCCATATGGTAGGGGAGCTCCAGCAATAGGACAAGGCATGTTGCCAACTAGCTTGTAGCCCCAGCATGTCCTCCAACTCTCCAAGATTAAATGTGGTCAAAGGAAGATAAAGCGTAATACAGGAAGCATCATACTGACAGAGCTCAGGAAACGGAAAACTGGAGAATCTGACTGGAATATTGGGTGTCATACCATGGAGGAGAAAAAGGAGGAAGTTAAATGTTGAGCAAAATTGAGCATTGAGAAAGAAGGAATGCTGTTGGTGCAATTTAGATCTCTGAGACCACTGCATCCTGTTTTTCTCAGTTAAATGAATATACGGCCTTCTTCATTCTCCTAACTTGAGCTAGTAAATCTCATTAAATTTATGTGAAAGCAGGTATATTTAATGATCCTGTCCTTAGATTCTAGAAACGATTCTCATTTGGTGCCAATATTCTTTATGGGTGAACACATATCTGTTTTGGAGAAATCAATGCACATTTTTATGCTGAGGCTAAAATTTGAACTTTTCTTTTAACCTCTGATATGGATTTCGGCCATACTAAGCAATAAAAGCAAGACGTAATCATTTGTGCTTACTTTCCTTTATACTCCAAGTTGTTTGATGGACAGCATCTGAATTAAGCGATCTTTCTGGACCTATTTTCCTACTACCACTGTTAGATATCAAGACTGAACACCCTGTGTGGGGTTGCTATCACATTTCTTCCAGCTCTGGACAATCTGCCACTCATAGTTAACTGAGCACAGAAGTGAGGCGGAGCGCATCTTCCTATCCATGGCAATCTTGTTGGTTTCCTGACAGTGGGTTCATTCATCCATTCAATTCAACCATCTACATATTCATCAGTTTTTGAGGACAGCCCTAGAGATAATACTAGATTTCAGAGATACAAATCTCTCATTAATACCACACATACATACATACATACATACATACGCATGCACACAGGAGGGGGAAGGGAGAGGGAGATGG
>NW_008337842.1:1727398-1734767 GCF_000622305.1 Nannospalax galili | reverse complement strand
GAGAGAAGGGAGGAGAGAGAGAGGGGAAGGAGAGAGAGAGAGAGAGAGAGAGAGAGAGAGAGAGAGAGAGAGAGAGAGAGAGAGAGCAGCTGTCTGAACCAAGTTTGTAGCCTAGTGAAGGAACCAGACCAAGGAGAACATTATAGTGGGGCTTGTGCTTTGAAGGAAGGAGTGCTGAACTCCAAGAATGTAACATGACCACCAAACTCATCTTTCCCTAGGAAGTGGTACACAGAACTAAAACAAGATGGATGGGACCAGCCAGAGAGAAATGTCAAAGTGTGGAGCAGCAGAATCAGTGAAGGAATGGTAGATAACAGTTGACAGTTCTTGGCAGATCTAACATCAGATGTGAGGTCTGGACACTAAAGAAAGACCTTGAAAGAAGAGGAGCAGCTCAGTCTGGCTGAAGATGTCAGCAGGAAGTGACAGAGATGAGGCTTCCATGGCTCCTTCTTGGTACCAAGCTTGGAAAGCTCACACTTTCTGCAAGTTTCTGGTATCCCCTGATGGGGGAATGCCTGGAGTGAGTCCTCCTCCTTAGCAGAGCCCCATCTATGAGATGAAACAATTGATGTCTGTGATTCAGTTCTGTCTGGAGCACAGTTTCAGTTCTATCTATAGAAGTTTGCTCTATAACCCAGTTAAAAAGGAAGGCTGGGGACAGGACAGGTAAAAGGAGCTGGGAAGCTAGAGAGAGTTGAGGAAGATCTAGAGACAATTTTGCAGAGAAAAAAAATCTTTTCTCCCTTTTTGGAATAAGGGAGAAAATTAGAATGTCAAAATGAAGAGCTGATGTGTTCAGGGTCAAGGTCTACTGCTTATTTGAGATTACAGTGTTTGGAGTTAGACATTCTTGGATTCAGACCCCAGTTCTTCTAAGTATGGGCAACTTTATTTTCCTCTGACTAGCTGTATGTGTATTATGGGCGACTTTATTTCTTTGAACTTTCTGTTCACAATGAGAGGGGAACATGAAGCAATCAACTTGCCTGTCCGTGTACCTGATACACAGTAGATGTTTAATAAGTGAAAGCATCATGATTATTGTATGAAGTAGATAATATCACTGTCCAGTGCTATCTGCATCAGGACTTAGTGATTTTTAGACACATAAAGTAATTGGCCTCAAAGAAGTATATACATTAGCTGTCCTATCATTATTATTGCTGTTATATAGATCGGTATATATGAAGAATTCTGAAGCCTGTACTCTTATTATAAAAGAGATATGGGGATTCTATTTTGGCACATAGACCAAGGCAGGGTGACAAATAGGTTCATCTCATGTGCCAACTGACCAGTTGGAGTGGATGCCTGAATTGTGTATCAAGTACAATTCCAAGCCATATCTGGCTCAGCAAGAGAATGTACTTTATTATAGACTAGTGATGCCTGTTTTGGGTTGTAAAGGATCTCATCAGCATGCATGTTGTATATTTGCAGTCTTTGGACTGAAGCATCATTCTATAGATAGTTTGGTAACCTCTGGGAACAAAACCAGGTCTGACCCTGTCTACTTGTGCCGATCCTTACTGGCTCCATGTTTTACTCCTAGCATGCATTTGAGAAATGGCTTGAGCCCCAACTCAGCTGCCTTTTCCTTAGGAAACCTTGGCTGGCATAAATCAAGACCTGTAAATCCACCATGTGGATGACACAGGCTGTGTGCTCAGCCCAGGCTCTGTGAGAGACAGAAGAGGAGGGAGTTGCTTAGTGACATGACACAAAGAGTGTCTTTGATTCATTGCCCAGCTCCAGCCCCAAGCCCATGGCCAACAGCGAGTAACGGCTGCAAATGGGCAATAGAATGCTTTTAAAAATGTCACTTTGCTGTAAAATGTAAATGTTTAACATTTAGACATGAACACTGGCTCCTAAAATGCCTAGTGCTGGGTGGCTTTTTTTTCATTCTTTTAGGAAATCTTTGTCCTCCCGGGGTGAGAGATTTCACTGTATGATTTACATCCCTCTGCTTGTTACATTGCTGGCATGTCTTGCCCCAGATAGGGCAACATTGGAGCAGAGATTTGCAGAGAACTTTATTCCTTGCCTCTTACTGCTGAGTGTGAAATATACCATGCAATTCCATCCCCAGCCACTGCCGAGTGCTCTGAACTCTGAACATTAAAGTTTTCATTTTATTTCCAATTATCCTAGACTTCAAAATGTAAGAGTGTGTCACTGAAGGTCAAGAAAGACCAAAAACAGTGATAAAGTCTATTCATTGAGATTTCTCTTTTAGACCTGTGCATTGGCTAACTTTTTCTCATGGGTCTGAGATGAAGAGCCTTCAGGTAAATCAAGAGTATAGCTTCCTCTGTTTGACAATGAATCCCTCTTCCTCTAAGATGATTCTAATGAAGGTTATTCCTGTGACACCTCTGGCTCTCCTTCTGGTGGACCCAGGGACAAAAGTGGACCTAATATAAAGGGTAAATCTCCTTTGAGAGACATGGGGAGGTTTAGAGGGAGTGAGGAGAGCAAGTGAGCCACAGGAACCATTGGACACAGAGATACAACAGTCCTGGTGGGGGTCTCCTCGTTTTAACCAGCTTCCATCTCCTGTAGGGCATATCATATATTGACTTTTTCTTTTCATTCTCTATTGGTGCCTCCCACAGTCTTGATCATGGTAGGCACTTAATACTTATTTGTTTAATTAATTAAATAAGTAATGAGCCACAGGCAAGCCTAGCATTAGTGCAAGAGATTAGGTCCAATGTTCCAGTGAATGAATTTTACAGCCTCTGACAAGTCTGTTAACCATTCAGTGCATGATTTAATGTTATTCTTATCATACTCTTTGCAAGTCATCAAGGTGAAAATGATTATTGTTAATTTACAAATAACAAACAGAGAATCAGACAGCTTCCAGAGTTTTTCTGTGACCATGCTGCGTTTGTGAAAAAAAACAAAATGGAAATTCTCTTTTTTGGTTTCCAGCTTAAAACTGTCCATATTTAATCATGTTGAATGTTTGTACCTTGTGTCGTGGGGACAACCGGGGTACCCCATAGTCATTCAGGATGGGACTAGAGTAAGCACGGGAAAGCTCAGAGCATCTTCAAGACTGAGAGTAGGTGGCTCCTTCACTGTGCACCCTCGGTGCCCTGTTTGCCACACCTTACCCTAGCCCTGGGGACCTTACAAGTGGATGTGTAAATGGAAAGTACTCAAGAAAGGATTCTGCAGGTAAGCCAAAAAAGAGTTCATTTTCTCCCCGCCTACCACCTGGATGACAAGATTCTTAGGATGGAAAGTGGGGAAAGAGTGTCTTTCTCAGGGAAGTCAAAACAGTAAAAAACTGTACAAGCAAGCAAACACTGACCTGGTCTGAGGCCAGGGTACTTCCTCCGCACCCTTTCTCAACAGAGTATCTCGTGACACTTGCCAGTCACCCTTGATGAGAAGGTAAGTAGGCCAGGAACTGAAGGGGTGGGATTCCCGCAGTATAATTTGTTACAATTCAAGGCGTTTATATTAGAACACATTTGATTTTTAAATAATTTTTAAGACGTATTTTTATTTAATCATAATTTTAATTAATTTATCTTTATTAAATTTTTGTGAATGTCATACAATGAATATGATCAATGTTTTGATCATATTTAGAACCCCTCTTCCTACCTGCACTTTCTTAGAGCTCCCTTGTTGAATTTCATGTTCTCTGTCATATACATTAAGGCCTATTCCCAAATGTCCTTCAGTATGCATCCATTCACTGGAGCATGGTTAAGCTGTCTAGTGCCACACCCTTAAAGAAAACTGACAGTGTGTTAGAAACCCAACACAAACCACCTTAGACACAAATGAGAACACATCAGAAGGAGACTGAGATGTTTTACATAATTAAAGGAAGAAACAAGTCTCGTGGATCACTGTGATGAGGGACTTAAATAATCCTACAAATTTGTTTTGTTTTCATAATATCTAGCCTCTACCCTCTTCCCTTCTTTTGTAATAACAGTGTTTCCTCAGCGGAAAGGAAAATAGAGTCACTGACGGTTCTCAAGTCTCATGGTCTCAAGTCTCATTCCTTCAGTGAAGGAATGACCTTCCCCTCTAGTTTAAAAAAAAAAAAAGATCGCAGGAAAGGACTCTGATAGGCCTAGTTCCCCCTGGGACTGATGAGTATGCTCAGAGTCAAGGACACATAGAACCAATAAAACCACTGGGGGAAAGGGGCTGGGCAGATGGTTCAGCGATTAAGAACACTTGCTGCTTTTGCAGCAGACCTACGTTCAGTTCCCAGCACTCACATGGCAGTTAACAACCATAATAACGTCAGTTTCAGGGGATCTAATGTCCTCCTCTGGCTTCCATGGGCATTGCATGCATGTAGTACATTTACATAAATGCAGACAAAACACTCACACACATAAAATAAGAATAAATTTAAAAACCAACTTAAATACAAGGTCTTGTAAGAGCAGAGAGTCTTGAGAGACCAGCAACCAATCCAATAGCATTTTCTACAGCCACACAGTCTTCTCAACAGTGGTACAAGAATGGACACTGTCTTGTGGCAGCCCAGTCCAGCAAAGCTGGCAGAGACAGAGCTGATAGCGGGGATACCTATAAGAAGTCCATATTCTAGGGCTGGAGAGATGGCTTTGCAGTTAAGAGCACTTGCAGAGGACCTGGGCTTAGTTTCCAGCATACACATTAGACTGCTTACAACTGCCTGTAACTTTGGTTCCTGAGAATCTGATGCCCTTTTCTGGCCTCCAGGGATATTTGCATACATCTAGTGCACATATTTACATACAGGCAAAACACTCAAATATATATATATATAAAATGAACAAATATTTTTAAAAGGAAGTCCCATATTCTGAGCCAGTCTCTCTGGTGAGTTTCTGTGTTGTTACCCCTACATCTCTATACATCACCTGGACACTTCAATGGGAGTTGGGCTCCAGAGTGATGCACTCTACTCAGTGGCTACACAACCCTTCTGTGGACTCCAAGATCCTTATGAGACAAGCAACATAGAGCTCTGACCTATTTCTAGGGATGATGTTATAAATTCCAGAATTCTCTGGGGAGTTTCTCAGCTCTAAAACCTAGCACCTGCCGAGGAGGATATCCCCCAGGGCTTTTCCCCTCCCATCACAATGACTGTCCTGGTCTCAATACCAGTAAAACCCTTTGTGCCTTGAGCTGAAGTTCTCAATGCTGTTTTTAAGGAGTATGAAACCTAGACCAACCCAGATTTCTTAAAATTAAAAGAAAATTAAAGAAAGGAGGAAAATGCTCTTCAAGTTTGTGTTCCTAGGCTTCAAGACATAAACTCCCCTTATTGAGGAACATAATCAATGACTCCAAGGGATAAATATTAAAGTTAATCACTCAGATTTCTTTTTTAAATTATTTAAAATTTAAAGGTAGAAATATTTGTAAGCAAACTTGATAATATTTTCCGTTACTTCTCTAACAAAGGGCCTGGAAACCTATGAGAGGGTTGTTTTGCCACAGATGAGTGTGAGAGGCAGCAGGCCAGTTACCTCTGAAGTGTCCAAGTGAGCACAAAAATTCAGATAAATAATACAAAAACTCATAAAGACTAGAGAATGTGAGTTTCCTCTAGTCTTTCCTGTATGACTTTGCACGTCATTCATGTGACTCACGTGAGAGCCGACACAAAACTGACTATAGTATTGTGTCAATGAGCGCCTACTACCAAGAATGTTTTGATAGCATTTGATCATTTAATGGAAAGCCATTCATTAAGGTTGATCCTTAAAAAGGAATAATACTTCTGTCACCTGAGTTCTCGCGTGGTCTCTTGCTGTCAGACAAACTATAACTTATTTTTAAGTGAATTTATTATAGTTTATACCATGGGGGGGGTGAGAGTAACTCACAAACAAACAAATATCCGGTGCCCAGCTCTGCGTGGTGGCTCAGCACCCACCATTCCAGATCACTCCTGTGGCCCCACCCATAGTCACTGCTAGCTTTTGCCCATGCCCTGTGGGCCCATAGTCTTGCCCCAGGTTGGTAAATGCTGGGCCATTTGGTTCTCATGCCCAGCCTCTGCACTCCAGTCACTGCACTCCAGTTGTGGCTTGGGTCCCAAGATGGCAGCCAGAAGCCCCTCCCTCCATGGCTAACTCTCTGCAGTCAATTCTCCTCAACAGGCCCCGCCCCTTGGAGGAACAAGGACCCCAGGACACAACTTCCTACTAAAGGAAATTTTGCTGTTTCATCTTTCCAAGGGCATTTATGGGGACCAGGGTGAATGCAGATGCATAAATAGTACCTTGGACAGAAAGAAAACAAGGAAAAGCTCTTCTTGGGATTCACAGGTAGAGTAGGCATCCAGTATTTCACACATCATTTTTGTAGAGCAATCCAATCTTCCAGGAAAGCTACCTAGCTCTTAGTTACTCTACTCTGAAAATGGCTTAAGCAAAGTCTAGAAATTTCTCTAATGAGAAACAAGGGAGAGTCAGGCATTGCTGTTTAGGCAGCATAGGACATCTGGAAGCATCCCCACAGAGAGGAGAAAAGTAGCAGTTAGATGAGACCAGACAAGCCTTGTTCTGTAACTCACCTTGAGGTTCCACAGAGATACTGGAAACTTACAGCTTTGTAGTGATATATTTGTGTTTGAAGTCATTTGAGTTTAGAGTTTGAACATCTCACCTAGTTATTTGTTAAAGCACCCTGTGGGCATTGTCATATACCTAATTTGGACAAACATTTCTTAGACAGAAAAAAACAGCAAAGCACGGTCTACTTACCCAGACAAAACTAGTTCATACAAACTTCCTTCTATTAATACTGTGGACCACGTGCTATATTTCTTTGCATCTCAGATGTCAACCCTGACCAATAAGACATGACAGACAAGAGGTGAACAAGGAGAGAGCATCAACACACAACCATTTGTTGCTAGTTTTGACTCCAATGGGAAAGATGTAGCATCTGTCAGGATTCAAAATTTCAAGATGGCATCTCTATCTCCATGACAATGCTTTGTCAACAGAGGCCGGAAAGGTTCAGCTAGTCAGGAGCTTATTTGTCTGCATAGTTTGTCCTAGTGGCTAGCTTGGACTTCTACACAGATGATAATGGAAGATACTGAGACTTTTTATGCTGGTAGATGGCTTCCCCGAGAACAAGAGAGCCAGAAACTTAGGTAGACGCTCTGAAGCTTCTTATGACTTAGCCTAAGTCCCAAGTTCCCCTTCTGCTCTGTACATTCTATTGTTCCAGTCAGGCAAATAGTTAAAGTCAGTCTAAACTCAAAGAAAGGTTCATAGGCTCTGCTTCTCAATGGAAGAACTAGCAAAGAATTTGTGGCCATCTTTAATATGTGATAGTTACACAGTGGGTAAGCTCAGAGAAAACATAGACT
>NW_008337842.1:1725557-1726658 GCF_000622305.1 Nannospalax galili | reverse complement strand
CTTGAAATGCTGTTTCAACAAGTCATGGGAAAAAAATCTGCATTTTTAACAAGCTGCCAGCTTATCACATTGTATAAGGTTATTCAAGTTTAAGGTTCTTGAGGATTTGAGACGTAACTTCTGAAGCTTAGTATCTAATTTTCCCCCATGACCTATTTAAAGAATTCCTGATAGAAAATCAAGTGACTTTTACATTGCAACTGCCATATGCCAAAAAATTTGAGGTCGAATTATCTTTTAACCAGCTTTTCCCATGAGGATTATGCCTGCCTTTGAGATGGAAATAATGGCACCAGTATAATTTCATCTTTGTATTACCTGGAGCAACTGGACTGGGTCAGATGCTTGTCTGTCTGCAAGAAGGCACATCAGCTCTCTGGATGAGCAGAGCAAGATGAAGACCCTCTTGTCTGAAGTGATGTGCCAGGGCCTTCTTGACCTCCTGTTTCACATGTCTCATGCTCAGCCTGCTATGTGGATATGTGGGGGTGTCTAAAACCTGGACCTGAAGGGCTATCTCTTGTTCACCTTGATGCATGAAGTTGTGGAGGTAGCAACTGTGGCCCAGGCTACAGTCTTTGGTTACAGAGCATGGATCAAAGCTGCTGTAGAAGTCAGTACTTCCCAAAAGAATATTCCCAGCAGAACTTTTTCCATTGTGAGTACTGCCAAAGACAGCCATATTGATGATCATCTTGTTGACATTTGTCATGGCTATGAGTAAGCAAAGGTATAGTACAAAAATTTAGGTGTCTGCATTCACTGAGCGTAAAGTTTTTTGCCTGGCTTGGGGCACTCTATGCATACAGGTGGACCTTCATGTCTCTTCGGGGATGGCAACATAACTTGCATGCTTTTTTTAAAAAAGTGATTTATTTAATAACCATATAATTAGAAGAAGCATTTAATTACAACAGCATTGACATATTCAATAACAATTTCCAGAGCTAAGAGGCATCTCTTTCAAAGTTGGCTGTAAATTTTTAGGTTTACAGTTGAATTGATACAGTTATACAATGTTGTACTCCATATAACCCCTATAAGACATAAAATTGAATGAGGTTTTAAACTTTAAAAAGATGTCCATTTCATTATTAAAAG
>NW_008337842.1:1680577-1725310 GCF_000622305.1 Nannospalax galili | reverse complement strand
AGCACCCTCCCATAGCCTCCCTCCCCCAACTAGAGCCCTTATACTCAGATATCCCTGCTACTGAAAACAAAGACGTCTAGATAGGCTGACTAGATTCACCAGAAGGGCAAGTAGTGGGGAATGGCTGGGGGTGCCGACTCGAAATTTTAGGCCAAGAGAAACAGTGCCCTAGCTTCCTGTTACTTTGTCCTCCGGAGCTAAAAATCTAGATACAGGTGAGGGTTGCTGAAGTGAGAAAATTAACCACTCAGTCTTCACAGTGAGGGGCCTTACCTGGGAAAATTTGTTTCTGTTTTCTCTTTGTTTTAAATACTGATGTCTAGGGCTCCCCCACAGTTGTCTGGTTTTGGGGCTTGAGGAATGTTAAAGTTTTTCAATGAGTCTCAGCCCAGGAGATGGCTCCTTCTTGGACTCCGGAGGCTGTGTAGGCAGGTGCTATGGGACAAGAAGCCACTGAGTGTGAGGAAGGGGAAATCAAAGACTGCACAGGATCTGACTGGTTTGGGAAAAACTGAAACACAATTCTAAATTTTCTGATCTACTTAAAATACAAACCATTATGCAATGAATCTAATGTTCATTTGCCTGAACATTCTCATCTTTTTAGTGTTTATGTTGTTTTTGTGATTATTGTTAAAATAAAATTGGTGTACTTCATCATTTATTCCTTTATCTCTTTTGAATTATTATCTGATGACAAATTTCCTAAGACAGAAATCTAGGATTTCAAGGTCTTAGGACTGTTGGCCAATTAGTCATCTAATCTTTGCTGTGTTGTTTTGCTTCCTTTGGTTTGTAAATGGAAGAAGCTGAGATTCATGGTCCTTTCTAGGTCTAAAATGCTTTGCTCTCAGAGGTAGAATACCAGGGCTACCACACTGTGTGATTCCAGTGCTCAGTAGTACAGGCTTTCCCTAAGTTGTGCCACACTTAGCCAAGCAGACACATGCAGTGGTCTGAATACGTGGCTTCTCCTTCATGGAAGTCCTTCCTGTGGTCACCATCATGTTGCTGATTCACTTGGGCTTTGGTGCAGATTGGTGAAATCTCTGCATAGTACACCTAATTCTCAGGGTGAAGTTACTGATCTCTTCCAGGTCCTGCCTGTCTTCACTTTTTCCCCAGTCAGTTGATTATCTTTTCCCAGTGGGAAGTTGTCTGGGAGCTTAATCCAAAGCCTTTCATCTTCCCAATATCTGCTCCAAACCCTGACCTTTGCTTTCCCTTTAGATTTACCAGTGTTCTAGGAATACCGCAGGAGCATCAAGGACCTAAAACAATGTCTTTTAAACTTCAGGAAATGCCCAAAGTGCCCCTCGAAATACACATTCCTAGGCCTCTACAGCAGAGATTCTGATTTAACCTCAACAACTGTATTTGGGGCTATAGAGCTAGATCAGTGGTTAAGAGTACTTGCTGTGTTTTCAGAATATCCAAATTTGGATCCCAAAGCCCATATTGAGCAGCCTGTAACTCAAGGTCCAGGGATCCAATGCCTCTGCATACCCACATGCAGAGATACACACACCTACACATAATTAAACGTTTTTAAATTAAATTGTATTTTGACCAAGCTCCCAGTTGAGGTGGCTGCTTCTGTTGCATTTTAAGTAGTTGTCCAAAGCAATCTCAATCAGTAAAAAGTGACCTTTTAAAATCCAGTTTCTGCTGTTTCTATTTTCTGCTAGTATCCTCTCAGCGAGCCACTGACTTGTATATGTAAAATGCCTCCAGGGAGGAAAATGGGAGCCAGTCATTTCTTTGCTTCTGAGCTCTGCAGTGCCCAATGACTCCAACAAGCCCCACTGGACACAGTGGTATCCAACCCACTCACGGCTGGTGGGGTCCACCCTGGTAAATGCATCCAGCCATCCAGCTGTTGGTGTTTTGGGCTAATGGCTCCTTATGGAACAGTTTCCTGAGGTTCCTGCTAATCCTGCTGTTTGTAAAGAGCCAAAGCCCCTGTCTTGGCAATTTCCAGGCGTACCTCTGGCTTTATTATGTTGGATTTCACATAAGAGAGATGGAGGCAGCAGCATCTAATGTTAAAGAAATGGCCCTGGAGGAAGCATGCCAATATCCACGAGTGGCATTGTATTGATCTCCTTTTCTTTCTCTACTGGAACACTCTTTTCTCCCCATGGCTGTTTTAAGTATATTCCAAGTACCCCCAGAAAAAATATCGATCCCTGTCTAGTCTGAGCTTGGGCTGGGAAGCCTCCTTATTCGGGAGAAATCATGTGTAATATCTACTATTGATTGCTTAGCTTGTATTCATTTTCCAGCTCATATCCTTCTTCTCAATGAATTCTGATTGCATTTCATGGAGAGGAATCCCGGTTTTATTCATATTCCTGCTCTGCTTCATTCAGCTGTGGGCTTCAAGGGAGGCTGGCCCCACTCTGAGACTCAGTCCTCACCATTCTAAGGTAATCATGGTGGTCATATTTCTGGATATTAGTGACTAGATTAGAAATAGCGTCTGCCTTCACGCTGGCTGATGAGTCTTGAAAGGAGGGCTATGGAGGCTTCTGGGAAGATTATGCCTTGTGGAGAGATACATAGAAAGATTGTTTGTCCTCTGAATGTTGATGTGTGGATGACTACTGTAGCCTAGTACTACTTGAACTGTGTCACGACCACTTGCCAGAGATGATCTGTACACAAAGTCAACAAATGGGAGAGGCCAGGGCGTCAGAATGGAAGAGCTTAGGCTTCTGAACCATTGAAATCTGTCTACTTGAGGCTTCCTCTCAGAAAAATTAATATTTTATGGATTAAGCTGCTTATAATAATTGATTTCTGCCACTTGGACCTGAAATATTTTTTAAAGTTTTTACTAAAATATGGGAAAATGACATATTCACAGATAAGAGATTTAAAGGCCAGATTTCAACTTCAAACTCTAAAGGAAAACTCATAAAACAATTCACAGTCACATCTAATTCTACTTGTCAGTCCTCAGCCATCTAGACCACAGACCCAATGAAGTGGTAAGTTGGTGCGGCTTCAGTCTTCAGGGGTCTCGGCTCTTCTCAGATCCAGCTTCGCGGTCTGTACTCAATGACCATATCCATCCTGATAGGTTTTGCTGCTAAGGGTGTCTAGCCTTCATGGCCCATACCTTACCTCTACACCCCAAAGGGTGGGTGACAGCATGTATACCTCTGGCTCCTAAAGATTCACCTGCCCATGGAAGGGTTCTCTCTGCTCCTCTGAGAAGCCCCTATGATTATTGGCATACCTGCCAAGACCTACATATCTGTGACTTGGGTCACAAGAGAGTCACTTGGGCTGTGGAAAGCTGTGGCTCTCTTTGTCCTAGTTAGCTTTCTATTGCTGTGATAAAACACTAAGAACAATGTGGAGAGGAAAGGGTTTATTTGGCTTACACTTCCACATCATAGTAAGGGGAGTCAAGCAGGAACTCAGGGCAGGAACCTGGAGACAGGACATGAAGTACAGACAGAAAAAAAAAACCACACACACACACACACACACACACACACACACACACACACACACACACAAAACAACAAAACTGCTTATTGTCCTCCTTGTTTCCCTGGCCTGTGCTTAGCCTGCTTTGTTATACAGCCCTGGACCACCTGCCCAGGGTTTGCACCATGCACAGTGGATTGGGCCCTACAGTCAAGAAAATGCCCCCACACCTATGCTCAGAGGCCAATCTGATGGAGCAAATGCCTCAACTAAGCTTCAGTCTTCCCAGATCTATCAAATTAACAACTGAATCTATCCGGTACACTCTCTAAGGAAGTCAAGTCCCTCTCTAATTATCCATAGTCTTGAGATAAGGCCAGAACTCTTAACTAGGCTGTTCCAAATGCTCAAAGGAAAGAAAGAATGCGACACTAAGAAAACTTACTTGTGTGGCCGGCTTGTTCACCTTCAGCTGATTTTCTGCCCTTGAAATCTTGTAGATCAATGAATAGCACATATGTATGCTCGAAGTTATGGCATTGCATCACAGCCTTCTAGGATTCTCTGAACTGAATTAAGGAATTTGGGTGTTGCTGAGGATGTTGGTCAGTAGTCTAAACTCCTGCAGTAGACTACAGGAGTAGTATGTGTATGAATGTATTGCCTCTATGTATGTAAGTGCTACAGTATGAGTTCTTTCCCAGAAGCTTTTCCTACTGGGTTTCACAAAGATGAAATGTATACCTAGACCATCAACAGTGAGAAAGATGAGGCTTTGATTTGAACTGCAATCGCCACAATATTTTCCATCCATGACTGCAGTGGGATTAGGTATAAAACATTGTAAAGGAACAGAAAGACAAGAACATGGACTACTTGGGGTAAAGACTGTATTAAAGTCTGTAAAGCAATTCAGGTTTAGAAAGGAAGAGACAAGTCTTCACGCATTGTTTGTTCATTTTCTTTTTTGCAGAGAAAATGCTACATAGGCTATAGTCTTGAAGTCTAACAGAGCATTTTATATCAGCTTGCCTCTGAGCTAATTGAATAACGGACCTGCTTGCTAACTTTGTTTCCTAGGGAGCGAAGGAGTGAGAATTAGAAAAACTGAAGAGAAACTAGGGCACATTGGAGGAGTAGTTTCTATTAGTTAAAAACAGATAATTTAGGGATTGGAGAGATGGCTAAGTGGTTAAGAGCACTGGATGTGTTTACAGAAGACCCGGGTTTGGTTCCTAGCACCCACATGGCAGCTAACAGCCATTGTAGCTCCAGTTCCAAGGAATCTGATGCCCACTTCTGACTTCTGTGGGCTTTGCATGAGGTTGGTGCATTTACATACATGCAGGCAATACATTCATATACATAATAAATAAAATATTTTTTAAAACAAATAATTTTTAACTGCTACAAATTCTTCCAGAGGATAGATAATTCAACTGATTTTAAGAGACTACTATAATCTTGGTATCTAAACTGAAAGAAAATACCTCAAAGGACAAGAAAATTGCCAATCAATTTTATTGGAAACGTATATACAAAATTTCTAAATAAATATTAGCAACTTGAATTCAGCATTTATCAAATACAACCTAACTATGAAATTCAAAATTATGAGAAAAATCTATCAATCAAATGTATATTAGTAGATTAGAAGAGCAAAATGAATCATTTCAATAAGTACAGAGAAAAACATTGAGTTATATGTAAATCATGATTTTGTTAATTAACAAACTAGAAATAAAATGAGATTTTTTATTTATAAGTACCCAATTCAATGAATGGCATCTGTCAAAAAAAAAAAAACAACTGCAGAAATTCACTCTTTAGCCTTTTACAGATACTCCATTGTAGTAAGCTTCTCCATTGCTTAGAATTATACCAATGATCTTAATGCAGTAAGACAAGAAAATAAAACAGAAGACTTGGAGTTCTGGGACATTGTATTATTTACAGATAATATAATCTCATATATATATATATATATCCATGACTATACTCTTACTTTTTTCATTTATGTATTTTTATGTGTATGAATGTTTTTCTTGCATATATGTAAGTGCACCATGTATGTGAAATGCCCTCAAGGTCAGAGGAGGGCACTGGATCCAGGAAAATAAAGTTGTAGCCAGTTGTAAGCTGCCACATAGGTGCTGGGAACCAACCCAGGTCCTCTGCAAGAGAAGCCAGTGCTCTTAGTTGCTGAGCATCTCTCTAACTCCTCTACTCTTACTTTAAAATTTTTTTTATTTAGCATTATTTGTAGGTGCATGATGTATGTGTGTGAATGCAGATGTGTGTGTGTGTATGTATGTATGTATGTATGTATGTATGGTGTTCATGTGGAGGGCAGAGTTCAAGTTTGGGGAGTTGGTTTTCTTCTTCTACCATGAGTCTTGGAGACCAGAAGTAGGTTGTCAGGCTTGTGTGGTAAGTGCTTTTACCATCTGAGCCATCTCACTGGTCCAAGATTCTATTCTTCTGATACACTAATGCTGCATGTGTCTCAATAACAGCCTGTGGGAGTGTCCTAAACTAACTTGTGGCTATATTTTAGTTTTTATTCTATTATTTTTTTTGTGTGTGTGTGTGTGCGTGTATATGCACGTGTGGGTGTATAGGCAGTGTAGGTATGGGGGTCAGAGGACAACTTGCAGGAGTTGGTTCTGTTCTTTCACAATGAGGGGCCTGAGGATTGAACTCAAGTTGCCAGGCTTGGCAGTGAGTACATTGACCCACTAGGCATCACACTGGCTCATGAACATATTTCTAAAGGAAGCAATGTGCCCTCACTGATGTTCTTAATTTTAAGAGAACTTCACTTTTTTACTGTTGTTGTTACAAGTTGATAACAAGATGGAGGAAAAATGCCACAGGGAAGCCGTCAGCACCAAGCTGCTGACAAAATCAATCAGCTATGATACACACAGAAATCAAACTTAAGAGAGCAGTTCTTCACCAGAAACATTCTCATTGACTTAATTCACCATAGTAGACATATTCCAGCCTCAGAATGATAAGAAAAAGGCCCTTATAACAAATAAAACAGTATTTGAATTTCTTGGAAAAGATTTTTGGCCTTTCAAGCAAACAGATGCAAGGAAAAATTCAATTTTATTCTGGCAAAATTCAAATTAAAAGAGATTTAACTTAAATTTCCAATAATCAACTTGTAAATATTCACTAATCTTTTAGTTATTATCATAAAATATAATAAATAGATCAGTATTTGTCTTTTGAAAGTATTTAAGTCAATGATCAACTTTTCAACTTTGCACTTAAAAGCTTACAAGCTCTACATTCCACAATTATTTCTACTTACAGCAAAATTAAAGAAGACGAAGGTTAAAATTCACTTTTCCATAGATCAGAAAAATCCATTTTAAACTGTGAAAAGAGTTCAATAAGTTGTCTGAATAAAAAACGAATACACAGAAATTGATACAATTACTGTACATAGCAACAATGAATTTGAAAGAGGTAGCACATAAAATAATCTCAATATCTATCTTTACAGCAAAAACACCTATTGTATAGAGCGGTTTAATAAAAGATGATCTGCAGAGAAGTGTTTATAATTATTACTGAAGGGCAAAAAACAAAATTGGTAGAGAAAGAAAATACTACATTTATGGGGCAAATTGTGCCTCTCAGAAATATGCCTAAGTCCTAACCCCGGTTCCGGGCTGGAAAGGTGACTGCATTTGACACTAGGGTCTTTACAGACTGAGGTATGAAGTGGCCACACTGGAGTAGGGCAGGCCCTGGATCCAATATGATTGTTTTTAGAAGAAGAGAGAAACAGGCAGGGAAGTAGCTTGTAGAATGAGAGGTAAGAGGGTGGCTATGTGAAGGTGGAGGCAAACTAGAGTTGGGCCTCCATGAACTGAGGAATGCCTGGGCCACCAGAGGCTAAAGAGGCAAAGAAATGTCCTCCATCAGAGCCTTCAGAAAGAAGTGTCCTCCATCAGAGTTCTAGAAGGAAGTGTCCACCATCAGAGGCTCCAGAATGAAGTGTCCTTATCAGCAGTTCCAGAAGGAAGTGTCCTCCATTAGAGGCTCCAAGTGAATGAAGACTGCCAGCACTTTGATCTGGGACCTGCAACCTCTAGAACCATAGGACAATACATTTCTGTTGTTGAAGCCACTGATACGTGGACCTTTGTTAGGAAAGTCCTAGGAAACTAACACACACAAGGAAAGGAGAGTTTTGATAGCATCCATTATGTCATCCAACAAATATTTGTTGAACCTATACAATGTACCAAACACTACTCTATGTACTAGGAATCTGTGGTAGACAAACTGAACTTTGTCTCTTAGGGAGATTACATTATAGATGGTAATTTGTTGCATTTATTTGTATGTGTGTGTGTTTGTGTAGGTGCGTGTGTATGTGTGTGTAGATATGTATGTGTGTTTGTGGGTGTATGTGTGTATGCATGTGTGTGAATATATATGTGTATGCCTGTGTATTCATATGCATGTGTATGTGTGTATGCATGTGCATCTGGATGTGTGTTTGTGCATATATGCATGTGTGTACATATGCATGTATACATGTGTACATACATGTATATACATGCATGCGTATGCACCCATGTATGTGTATGTTTGTGTGTGCATATGTGTTCCTGTAAGTGTATGTATACATGCATGTATGTGTGCATGCATATGTATATATCTATGTATGTTCAAGTATGTGCAGTGAAACCAAGATCAAGATACAAACATATCCACCACCCCTGAAAGTTTCCCTGTGCTCTATCCTAATACCTCCCTCCCACCTTCCTCCTGTACTCTCTCCCTCCCTTGATGACCATTGATCTGCCCCCAATCACTCTATTTATTTACATTTTCTAGAATTTTGTGTAAGTGGAAAAATACAATTATTACTTTAAAATGTTTTATTTGTTATTTTTTATATTATGTGCATGAGTGTATTGCCTGCATGTATGTAAGTGCATGTGTTGTGCAATGCATTGGAATCCCTATTGGAGTTACAGATGATTGTTAGCTGCCATGTGGGTTCTGGGAATCCTATGCAAGAGCAGCCAGTGCTCTTAACCATGGAGCCATGTCTCCAGCCCCCCGTTATTACTCTCTTTTCTGGTTTCTTCCACATCATAATTTTTTTATGATTTATCATGCTTTGTAAATCAATTTTCATTTCATTGCTCTATAGTTTTTCACAAAATATCACAACTCTTTTTGCATTCATACATTAATGGCCATTTGGGTTGTTTTCTTTATTGACTATTACAGACAAAAGCTGCTATGATTATTCATGTGCCATTCTGTGTACGCACATATATTCTCATTTCTCTTGGGTACATACACAGTAATAAAATGACTGGATCACATGGTAAACACCTAGTTAGCATTTTAAGGAATTTATGTTTTCAAAAGTGACTGTGTAATTTTACATTCCAAGCAATAGTATTGAGGATTCAAGAACACTTAGTGTACATGGGATGGCCAGCCCTTTCAATTTGAGTTACTCAAATAGATGTGTACCTGTTACTGTTTATATCTGAAATATTTCCCACAGGTTTATGTTCACACTTGGTCCCCAGTTGGTGAGACTGTTTTGGGAAACTATGGAACCTTCAGGAGGTAGGAACATACTAGAGAGAGTAGATCACAAGAGGAGGGTCTTTGATGGCTATAGTCAGGGCCCTAGCTCTGGCCCCACTTTCTGATCTGTTGCCATGTGAACCGTCTCTGCCACAAGCTCCTGCCTCCATGGCCTGAGATTCTTCACCATGCCTTCCCTGTGGTGATGGGTTAGAACCTCTCTGAAACTGAACCAAAACAAATCTCTCCTCCCTCCAGTTGATTCTGTCAGATATCCTGGGCATGCTGACAAAAAACTAATACAGTGATGCATACAAACCTACACTTCTCTAAAAATGAATGTTTTTCATCCTGTTACATTTGCAGAAACTTGTTTCATAGTCTAGAATATAATCTGTTTTTTAAAATGTCCCATGTTGGGGCTAGAGAGATGGTTCAGCAGTTAAGAGCACTTGCTGTTCTTCCAGAGGACCCAGGTTCAATTCCCAGTACCCACATGATGGCTAACAATTGTCCATAACTCCAGTTCTAGGGGATCCTACGCCCTCATCTGTCTTATGGGGGCATTGTGCGCTTACATACATTCAGGCAAAACAATCATAAATATTAAAAAATAAAAAGTAATAAATAAAATATTAAAAATAATGTCCCATGTCTACTTGAAAGGGTGTGCCTCTATTGTGGTTGGCTGGAGTGTTCTATAAACGTCAATTAGGTTGAGATGCATTATAGCAAATTCTGTCCTTTGTGCTTATGGACTGAAAAACCTTAAAAACTCCATCTGTAGTAAACATGTATAGACTTTTCTCTTATGTCACTCATTGTTCTCCAAATGATACAGTGAAATATTTACCTAGCATTTACATTGTATGAGGAGTTATACGTAATTAAGGGATGAGTTAAAATATACAAGAGGATGTGTATAGGGATTTTATATAAGGGATTAAGCATTTGTGGATTCTGGATGCTCCTCCCCGAGTGTCCTAGACAAAAGACAACTGTGTTTTCTCACTTTTTTATATCATTGTAGATGTCTCATCTACTGTTCTAATTATTGAAACGAGTCAAAACTGAGAAGTTGGGCATTAAAATTGGATTTTTCATTATAATTGTAAATTTGATTATAATTTTATCAGTTTTTGATTCATGTATTTTAAAGTTCTGTTATTAGGTGCATAAATGTTTAAGATTATGTCTTCAGAATGAATTGACCCATTTATAATTATAGAGTGATGTACCTTATCCCTGTTAATATTCTTTGCAATGAAATCTACTTTGATGTTAATATAGCCTTCCATCTGTCTTTTGATTAGTGTTCACAAAAATATCTTTTCCATCATTTTATTTTTAACCCATTTCTCTTGGAGGAAGCATATTGCTGGGTTTACTTTTTTATTTGATTTGACTAACTCTGCCTCTTAATTGGAATATATCAGCTTTCTAATATTATTGACATGAGAAGGTTTAAATCTTCCATCTTGCCATTTAGTTTCTTTTTATCTCATTTGTTTTTCTTCCCGTTTTCCTCCTTTAAAACATTTTTTTAGTTTGATTTTTTTATATTTCATGTTTTCTCTTTTGCTGAATTTTTAGCTATAATTTTGTTTTCTAATTTTTGTGATCATTTTAGAAGTTGTAGCACACTTTTAAATTTTTCTCAAAGTATTTCCAAGTGATAGTAAGCCACTTTATACCTATTATAGAATCATGGGCACCATCTTTCCTCTTCTCCTCCTCCTGGACTCTGTGCCATTTTATCATATAGTTTGTCTATATATATATAAACATGTATGCTACATAAGATAATTATTATGAATAATTAATTATCTTCTAAAGATATTAAATTACTTAGGGAATCTTACATAATAGCCTGGGGGTTGTTTCAGAGAACTTTATTCCTTTTTTTAAAGTTTTTCTTTATTTTTGAAAATCTCCTACATGTGTACATGTATTATGATCACATCTACTGCCGTTTCCCGTTCAACTTCCCCAATCTTCTCCAACACGTCTCTTTTTAACTGCAAGTTTTTCTCAACTGGCTAAGAACAGTTACTGTTGCCCATGTGTGCGTGGGTGTGGGGCCACGCACTGGAGCATGGGAAACCTATCAGTGGCCATATCCTTAACTATCCCAGCAAGGGGTGGGGCTGCAGATCAACTCCCTCCTCTGGGAGAACTAGCCTTTTATCTTTCTCGTGCATATTTACTTTGGTGATTTGTTTTCCTCAACTTTTGAATGTCTGAAAATATTTTTATTTTTGCCTTCACTTTGGGAAAGAATATTTCCCTAGTGCTTTAAAGGTGTTTCTCCAGTGTCTTTATATGCAGATCTCAACAAGAAACGAAATGCCATGCTTCACTCATTTCTGTCCCTCTCTATATAGACATTGTTTACCCTGTACACTTTCATGACTTCCTTTAGAAAAATCTGATGACGATGTGCTTTGGTGGAAGGGGGCTTGGCTTTCTGAGGCTGGGGGTTCATTGAGTTTCCTGGATATTTATTTTATAGTTTTCATCAAATTGGAAACATTTTGGCTGTTAGTTCTTCAAGTAGGTCGTGTGCCTCTTCCTCTTCTTTGGTGATTTCTTTTACATGTACGTTAAGGTTGCCTGTGGTTCACAGATGTGGTTTTTACATCATTTCTGTCTTCCTCTTTGGGTTCTATTTTGCATCCTTTCCTCCCTGCCTTCTCTCTCCCTCCTTCCCTTCCCTCCTCTCTTTCTTTCTAATTACTTCATTATTGTTTTGTGTGTCTGTGTATGATGAACATGTATGAGTGTGGGCTTGTATGTGGCACCACATGTGTCTGGAAGTTAGAGGACAACTTTTGGGAGTTGATATTGAATATCTACTTTACCTTGTTGAGGCAAAGTCTCACATACGTCATGCTGTGCACTCCAGGTGACTCTCCTGTGTCCACCTCCATCTCACCTTAGGAATGCTGGGATTATAGACATGCAGATGTACATGTACTACCATATCTGTTTTTATATGTGGGTTCTGGGGATTGAACTCAGGTCATCAGGCTTCTATGGCAAGTGCCTCCACCCATTGAACCATCTGACTGGCTTGTTTCTCTCTGTCTCTCTGTCTGTCTCTGTCTCTGTCTCTCTCTCTCTCTCTCTGTCTCTCTCTCTCTCTCTCTCTCCTCTCTTTTGTTTCTCTACTAGGAGTGAAAGTTTGGCTTGGTTCAGGCCTGGCAAGCTCTCCACCACTGAGCTATTTCTTTTGCCTCTTTTATTTTGAGTCAGGGTCTCACTTAGCTGCTCAGGTTGGCCTTGAACTCACTCTATAGCCCAGGGAAGCCTTGAACTTGTGATCCTCATGCCTTCACCTCCTTAAATAGCTTGAATTACAGGTCTACCTTACCAGACCCAACTCAGGCAACTTATTGCTAGTCTTCAAGTACACTGCTCTTTTCTTCAGCATGTTTAATTTGCTCTTAATCCCATAAAATAATTTTTTCATATAAAATAATGACAATGTAGTTTTCATTGACACTAGTTTGATTTAACTCTTAAAAATACCTTCCATGTTTTTCCTCCACATTCTTAATGTTACTTCAACCTTGAACCTTGTTCTTTCTTATAATATGGGATATAATTATAAATACTGTTTTAATATCCTTGTCTCATAATTCTGACATCTCTGTTCATCCCAGGTCAGTTTCAGTTGATGAATTTATCTTGGGATGGTTGAGATTTTTCCATTTTTGTATGCTTAATAGTTTTTAATGAAAGGGAAACACTGTCAATTTTACCTTGTTCAATGCTGAATATTTTTATTCCCTGTTAAATATTCCTGATGATTCCTTCTAGAAAACAGTTAAGATATATGGATTCATCAGATGAAACCAGAGCAGCATTTAACTTAAAGCTAGTTATCCTCACTACTGAAGCAAGTCTTCTGAATGCACAACTCAGTGCACATGGATTGTGAGACTTTCCAGTCTGGCAGAGCTCTGTATGAGCCCTGCGTACCACTCCTCCTCATATGTAGAACATTCTTTCACCTGGTCTTAGTTTCCTTACATCTATGTATGAATCAGATCTCAGATCTTGGTTAGTTCTCCTCTCTCTCTCTCTCTCTCTCTCTCTCTCTCTCTCTCTCTCTCCTTTCCCACACTCTTCTTTGTAAACTCTAGTCACTTTTCTCACTAGTCTCTCAGTTTCATCTTAAGTCAGAAAGTATTCTGCCTGGGTTCCTATACTGTGATAGGGCAGTAAACTAAGGCAATCTTTGGGCTCATCTGACTTGTCTCCCATCTCTCAAGGATGACTGGCCCATGTGCCACATAGTCTGATGCTTAATGTGTCAGAAATTACTGTCTTGTGCTATTTCTTTTCTCCTATCTTGGGTCAAGAAGGTAAATCCAGCCCCAGTAGAAGTTTCTACATTCTACTTTAGAAGAAGAAAAGATTCAAACCAATTGAAAAGAACCAACACCGGGCAATCAGAGATGAAATGTGACTTGTCGGAGTAGTTGTCAGCAATTGAGAGAAATGAACACATTGACTTGCATAAACCTTATGCTCTAATAATGAATCTGATTGTGGTCCAACATTTCTGTTTTGATCCCATGTAAGTAAAGTTTAAAACCACATAAAACTATCTTACTTCTTCTTATGTGCCTAAAGACAAGCACGACAGGAGGACAGAAAGGCTGCAGGCCAGTTGCATAGTCCTGGTGTCTGGAGAGCTGCAACAGGAGTGGTGTGGCGGTTAGCTTTAGCTGTCAACTCGACACATTGTGGAATCACCTGGGAGTCCCCACGAGGTGTGTACATTGTCTTAAGTTAATTGATGTGGGAAGAACCAACCCCATTTGGGTGACACCATTTCCTGGGCAGGAGGTCTTGAACTGTTTACGAGTGGAGAAAGTGAGCGGAGCACAAGACAGTAAGCACATGTTCATTTCTCTCAGTGCCTCACCGTGGATGTGAAGTGACCAGCCCTCTCCAGCTTCCGATGTTGTGACATCCCTGCAGTGACAGACGTAGCCTAGAATTGTGAGCTGAAATAAGCCTTTTCTCCCATAAGTTGCTTTTTCTCAGGGTATTTTATCACAGAAACAGAAATGGAACTAGGGAAAATGGTCAACAAAGGTTACTTTAACAGCAGAAATGCTTAAGCAAAAATAGTATAATATTCCCATATCCTTTGGAAAATTCAGTATAAAGTCCAAGAACCCTGCCACAAAAATGTGTGCAGTAATGCAGAGGAGAGACGCATTTGGATTTTACTGAATTTTTGTGGATTTCGTACAATACCTCTTAATCATATTTAGACTTCTCAATCTGCAACCATACCCCATAGCCACGCACAGGATTTCACTCATCCTGTCTTATATGTTAAAGCCTATCCAGTCAAGTTTGTGTACCCAGCTGTCTCTCTGTGTGAGTTCATCCCCTGGAGCCTGGTCGGCCTATCTAGTGTCACTCCCTTGAAGAAGATCAACTCTCCCTCACCCAGGAGTGATTGGCAACCAATATTTCCTCAGCTAAGGTTGGGACCTCCTGCCCATTTCCCTAGTTCTATGCTTGTTTTATCTGATTGAGTTTGCCTGGGTCTTGTGCATGTTATCACCATTGCTGTGAGTTCATATGCACAAGGTCCCAGGAGCCTGTAAGACTGTTCATTATGGTCATGCTGCCAACTCTGGCTTTCTGCCTGGTCTTCCACAATGGTCCCTGAGCCCTGTGTGGGTGAGATTTAATGTAGGAGTCCTACCCAGGGACACACATTCTGTAGTCTCTTATTCTCTAGACCTTGGCCAGTTGTGGCCTCCTGTGTTCATTGTAATCTGTTGCATGAGAAAACTTCACTGATGAGAATTGAGCGATGCATTGGTAGCCTTTCTATCTCTTGTTCCACTATGTTCTATGAGCTTCAGGTGTATAGGTTCCATCAATGATGCGTCACTTAGGGCTGGGCATTTCACAGACACTTATTCTCTGTGTGTGACCAGTTGTGGAACTCTGTACTAGGACTCTGCTGCAAAGGGAGCACCTTTGATGAGTGGTGACTGGCATACTTGTCTGTAAATATAAGAATCCATATTTGGCATATAGTAAGAAATTATGCTTGTCTAGGGATATGATAGATGTAGGATTTTCTCTAGGATCTGTGACCTCTCTAGTCATGTGTATTTGGCAATGTTTATAGTGCTCCATGTGAGTTCCCTTTCACTGAGAGAGCGTACCTACCGTCCAATTAGATAGCTGTTGATTACCCTCAAGATGAATGTGCCACTGCTGCACCAATATAGTTTGCCGTGTCAGTCATTGTTGTGGCTGTTAGTCTTTAAAGCTGGGGCTGGACCACTGATTGATTTTCTCCCTTAGCAGTTTTCATAGAGTCCTCTGCAACTATGAGAGCTTGTCCCCAGTGAGGCGGCTTCCAGGTCAGTTCCAGCTCTACTGCTCCAAGCCCTATGTTCAAAGTATGTCCTGTCTTCAGCAGTAGGGTCTTACCTTCAAGTTTTGGAAGGTTAATCAAGGACTGTGGCAATAGTCTGTGTCATCTTTGCAGTCTCTTGGACTACCCTGACCAACAGCTCGAAGGGACGTTTCTCCTGCCTGGCACTCTGTTTCTTGTTACACAGCCTTTAGCTATACACATGCACTCATGTACAGATAGTGTATGTGTGTTTTTCAGAATTTTGAGCTATTGCATTTCCCTGTTTTTCTGTACCACCTAGGCATTATTTATCTCTAGTGTTCTCTCTCTCTCTCCCTAACTCTCCCTCTTCCCTCTGCAGTTAAAGTATACCCTCTTTTCCCATTTCCCCATGAAATACCTGCCTCCTATTATCCCTTGTCTCTTGAGCTCCTTCTTCCCCTTTATCCTCATGGTTCCTTGTATATCCTCCCCTTCTGCCTTCCCCATTAAACACCCTCATTTCCCCCATTTCACCCTTGGTAACATCTATCTCCTACTACCTCCTTCTCTTGGGCTTTCTCTTTCCCTTTACCTCCATGGTTCCTTTTCATTTTCCTGGTTCCTGTGGTTACATCAGGTTATATATGCACGTATAAGGATAAAATCCACAAATGAGAGAGAACATGCATTGCTTGTTCTTCTAAGTCTGTGTTACTTCACTTAATATAACTATTTGTAATTACACCTTCATTTATTTTCTCTTTTTTGCCTCTTGGGTATAGTCATTCTTTTCTTTAGTCCTTTGTTTTACTTTGAGTATCCTCTGTAGATCTGGTTTGGTGGATATGAACTCGTTTAGCCTATTCCAGTCATGGAAGATTTTTCTTTCCCCTTCAACTGAGATGGACAGTTTTTCTTGGTAAAGTATTCTGGGTTGGTATCTATAATCATTTAGAACTGGAAATACTTTGATCCAGGCTCTTCTGGCTTTCATAGTTTACGTTGATAAGTCAGCTGTAATTCTGATGGGTTTTCCTTTATATGTGACTTGCTGTTTTTCTCTTGCAGCTTTCAGTGTTCTCTCTTTGTTCTGTGTATTCAGTGTTTTTACTGTTGCTATTTCATGGGGAGTTACTCTTCTGGTTCTGTCTAATTGGTGTTCTGTGTGCTTCTTGTATCTGTATGGGTCTGACTTTCCTTAATTTAGGGAAATTCTCTTCTCTAGTTCTGGTGAAGATCTGGTCAATGCCATTAACCAGGGATTCTTCTTCCTCTCTGCCTATGGTATATAAATTCTGTCTTTTCATGGTGTCCCTCATTTCCTGCATATTTCATTCCTATGTGTTTTTTTTTATATTCTTTGCTTAAGTGGTCCAGTTCTCTGACTTTATTGTTCAATCTTGATATTCTGTTTTCCATTTCATTCATTCTGCTGGTGAGGCTTTCTCCTGTTGTTTCAAATTGGCTTATTGAGGTTGTCAATTCCATCTTCATTTCTGCTTGGGTTTTCTTCAACATTTCTATTTCTTCTGTGAATTCACTTTTCAAATCCTGAATTGTCTTTGCCTTTTTTTCATCCATATGTTTGTATTTTCTTGAGTGTCAGTCAGAAGTTTATCCCTATCTTCTTTGAGTTCTTTGAGATTTCTGTGTGTTCATTAAATTCTTTGAAATCTTTGATCATGTTTATGATTGTTCTTTAAAATTCTGTGTCCTGGGTTTCCCTTAGGAAGTTCTCAGTGTAGAACTCTTTTATTGGGCTGGGGGTATTTAGTGAGGCCAAATTATTTGTTTTTTCATATTATTATTTTTTCATTGTGGTTTGGACATGTGGATTTCTTTTGTTGCTTGTGATTCTGGTATGAAAATCAAGTCTGCCTTTGCTGAGTTGAAGTTTGACTCTGTGTTATTCATGTTGCTTGGTTGCTTTCTTACTGGGTATTAAAAATTAGTTGGTATGGGCTTCAAGTTCTCTCCTTTGACTTTATATTTATTTGAAGGGCCAGTTGAAGCCAGGCAGACTACTCAGGAGCTCTCCAGGAGGGTGAAGGGACCGTGGCTAATTAGGGATACTTTCTTAGCCTCAGCAGGATGGGGACAATGCCCAGGGAGAGGGAGTGAGAACAGAATGGTCTGGCCCATACTAGCTAGGAGGGAAGCCTGCATCCTGGAGCAATGACAGGGACTAGAGATGACCTCGATTTGAGCAACTTACCCTCTGAAGCTGTGTCAGACATTCTCCAGCAATCTCAGAGAGATGGGTCCAAGGCCCAAAGAGAAGGGATGGGAGCTTATGAGGTGTGTTTATGACACAGAAATGGAACTTGCATCTGGTTGCCGTGGGTTAGGGTCTTGTTTTGAAGGAACATTTGCATGGAACCTAGTTCTGTTGTCTTATGGTGATGCTGGTACATCAATGAAAGGACTAGCATTTAATAAAGATGCTATTTATATCTTGATGATGAAGTGGAAATTATTCTTTTCCAATAGAAAAATTGAGGTGGGTTTAGGGAGGCTGATGTCAAGGTGGTGCTGAAAGCCACCCATCCCAGTTGTTCTTTGGCAATCTAATGTTCTGGGAACACAGAAGACATGGGAGACAGGCAACAGAATCATCAATGAATATGAGGCATTAGTAAGAAACAGGAATGCAGGGGCATTAGGAGATGGGGAGCAAGGCTAGAAACCTCAGGATAGTTCATCCTTTCCTGCTTGGCTCTCGCCCTTCAGCTCATGGGAAAGTAGACTTAAGGTAGCACATTCAGCTCAGAGTAGACAAGAAATGTCTCCCCAGAGGGGAAGGAACCCAGAGAAATCAGGGTTGTGTTCACCTCATCACAGATCATTTGAGTTGTGAAAGTCCCAGAAGGCAGGCAGGAAAAGGCTTCTCCAACTGAAACTAGCTATTCTTTTTATTCCTTGTTTTCTAACCATAGTGCAAAGTTTTATGTTGAAGTTGGTGGTGTCTAATTAGACAACATGAGCCTGAGGCTACACTAGCAACTGATCCTTAGCAGCCAGCATCATCCTCCTGATATGTGGGAACCACCAGCTAGTGAGAAGAGTTTTATTTTTAAAACAGTTTCAGAACGGAGGTCACTGAAGCCGTGATGAGTTGGCTATACTCCATCTGTGCTGATTATCTAAGGACCAGGCCACTGCTCCTTTCTAAGAGCATTAGGATGTCATGGTTCATAAACGTTTGGCACATTTTGTAACATAGGCACCAGGAGCTGACTCTTTTCCATGTTTTGCTAAGTTGTCACAGGAGACTAAAGAGCTGGTGAAAGTTGTGTGAAGTTTTGGAGTAAAAAGAAAACATTATTTTCCCCTTGGAGACTTTGCTTAGAGCTAACAGTTTTCTTGGAAAAATTATCTTTGCACAAAAAACAGTAATGAGTGGAAGTTATAAGATTCCACAAAACCCACTCTCCTTTCTAAACTCAGATGACTGACTTGCCAAGCCACAACACTGTGGGTATAAAAACAGACACAGTTAGCCAGTCATCTTCTAGGATTTATCTGTCTCTCCAACTTCTCACTCTGGGGGTTCTATTTTCCTTCTTTCACCTTTGAAATTGTTCTACAAATGTCTCATACGGGCCACACCGGTTTCACGGGCTGGATGTTTTGGTCCCTCTGAGGAGCGTCAGCCATTTTGCTCTTAGTTTTTACCTGCAGCTGCTGCTTGAGTTTATCTGTGTCCACTCAGGATGATGGGCACTATTGAAGCTGCTGCTACCCCAAGGCCACAGCAGCGTCATTGCCTAGGTTACTGTGGCAGACCCGTCCACAGTGCTGCCATTGCCTCTGTAAGCCCGGAGCAGATGTCCCCGGTGCTGGGATTCAGGATTATAGTTATCTTTGTTGTCATCATCACCGTCACTTCTTATTCTGTTCAGCAGCAGGGACTGAACCAGGGCCTTACACATGCTAGGCAAAATCTCTATCACTGACCTGTATCCCCAACACTCTGTATGCTTTTTATTTTTGAGATATGATCTTTCCAAGCTACCTGGACTGGTCTTGAACATGCTCAGTAGCTCAGGTTGACCTCAAACTTCTCAATCCTCCTGCCTTTGCCTCCCTAGTATCTGGGATTACAGGCCTGCACCAACAGGCTAGGCTACTTCCTGTTTTATAATAGGAACTTGGACAGAGATTCCTGAGGGAAGAATCAGGGTTGCTCTCAGAATAAATATACCCTTCTGATTCCAAAAGGGCATCTTCTCTAGACTCTATTTTTTAAGGTAAAGTTTTTCCCAAGAAGCTCTTAGTCCCTTGGAAGGAGGCCCCTAGTGGTCCTTAAGATCCTTCAAGATGTCCAGATAGGCCCACACACTCAGTTGAACATAACTGAACATGGCTATGCTTTGAATATATCCTCCAAACTTCATGTGAACCTTACTTCCAATGGAAGACTGTTGAGAAGTGGAGCCTTGAAGAGATGATTATAGCATTTTTACACACAGAGCCTTTCTGAATGAATGTCATTTTGATGGTGGATTTGTTATAAAAGTGTTAACCCCCCACTTGCTCCCTCTTTTCCTGTGTTTTTAACCATGTGATCCTAGAGCAAAAAGGCCTTCCCTGGTGTGGCCTATTGATTTCGGACTTCTAGCCTCCAGAACCATGAACCACATAAACTTCTATTTTAAAACTTCACAGTCTGTAGTATTCTGTTATAGCAGTACAAAGTAGACTAAGACATGTGTTTGCTAAATGGTTATTTTTTTCTTTTTTATTGAACTTTTGTGATTTTCATACAATAGAATTTGATGGTATTCCCCACCCCCCTTTATCGCCCCCCACCCAATTTAATCTATTCTATCTATCTATCTATCTCTCTATCTATCTATCTATCTATCTATCATCTATCTATCTATCATCTATCATCTATCTATCTATCTATCTATCATCTATCTATCATCTATCATCTATCTATCTATCTATCATCTATCTATCTATCTATCATCTATCTATATGACCTATAGAGCCCAATTTGTGTCTCCAAATGTCCTTCAGTGTGTGCCCATCTACTGAAGACCAGTTAACCTACCACAAGTCCCATGTTTGAAAAACACTGCCTCTGCCCCTCCCAAGCAGCCATCTGTTGACACAATTTCCTTATGTTGGGTTGAAGTTTCTTACTCACTTTCTCAAGTCTTTCCTGGGATTTTTTTCCTGGTTTGAGCTTGTATGGGACTTGTGCATCCTGTCACAGTTGCTGTGATTTCCTATGTGTAAGTGACCAACTGTTTAGAAAACTCTGTTTCTTTGTGGTCATCTATAACCTTAAAATCTTTTCACCTCCTCTTCCAGAATGCTCCTTGAGTCTTGGGAGGCAGAAGTTTGATAAAGATGTCCTATTCAGGAATAAGTGCTCTGTTGCCCTTTGTTGTCTATATGTTGGACAGTTGTGGGTTTCTGTGTTAACCACCATCTGTTGCATAAGGAAAGCCTTTTGGTGAGAGCTGAGAGATACATTAATCTATGGGTATGGCAATAAGTCATTAAAAGTTAGTTTAATATGATAACTATTTAGTAGAAAACTAATATTAGAGTTTCCTCTATTTCCTGTGACTTGTCTAGCCTCAGGTTCCTAAGCCTGATATCATTGGCAGGTATGGGCTCCATCCTAGGATGCAGGCCTTAAACGTAAACCAGAGTCAGAAAGACAAATGTCCCATGTTTTCTCTCATAGTTGGATGCTAACTTTGAAATTACAGATATGCATGTTTCAATTTGAAAATTCAGAGAGATCAAGAAACTAATAAATGGCCATGGGTGGGTAGAGGGGAGGCTTTCTGGGAGGGGTGGTAGAATGCAGTACTGTGAAGGGGAAAAGGAGAACATGAGACTAAGAAGGGTTAAACAGGGTGGGGAATGGGAAGGCAGGGTAAAGGAAGGAGTATAGGCAGAGCTAAGTAACACTAATAGCCTTTAGAAAAACCATGTAGAAACCTATCACTATAGAACCTTCTTAAAGTATATACATATGCATCATAAAAAGAGATTAAAAGGAGTTAACCTATAACTTTGGGGCATTGTCCTTTCTAGACATCATAGGCTAATTAAAAAAATAAACTCATTTTCTGGAATGTACTCCCTCTCTAGAAGCTGTTGAGCAGGGGTCCCAGAGACCCTCAAACAATACTGGCTATCTCCCCTGCTCTTGGTTACCCTCCAGAACTGGATGGTAAGACCCTATTGCTAAAGACACTACATATATGAATTGTGGAGCAAACAAGGAGAAATCAAGCTGGTGCTAACTTGAGAGCCTCATTTCCACTGGCTAGCATTTATGGTGCTGGAAGGTACTATGCAAGCTACCAGAAGGAAAAAATAATCATCATTCATACCCAGATGTGAATCCTGTGAATTACAAGAGCTGACCCAGCAAGATATGCCCACCGGTGCAGTAGTGGCACAAATATTATGGGAGGAACCAACCGTTCTTTAGACTCTTTTAACCAAAATGCATTTCTACTGAGGAAATGTATAGAAAGTTTTTGAGATTGAGGTAAGGAATCGTAGTCAGTGTTGGAAGGGAATCATTGAAGTTGGAGGAAAAGACATGTCTGGAATGAGAAAGGAGAGAATTATTGGGTGAGGAAAGTGGCAAGGCTGATTCAAAAGGGCAAATACAGAGCATACAAAATGAGTTTCAGTAGCCTTGATCCTGTGTCCTTTCCCACTTCCTTTCCCTCCATCTTCCAGATGTGCCCATCAACTCAGACCTTCTTCACTCTATGGCCGGTCTCTTCTTCAGACTCTTTCCCATTCAAAGTCCTGCCAATCCTGGGCCTTCTAAGAATTTGCCATCATGGAAGAAAAGTAGTTGAATAATTCTCTCTGTAGGTAAGACAAGATTAAGTAATTAAAAATGTCCTAAAATATCACCCCTGTCAGGAGGCAGGAGTTGTGGGAAATAGAGATCAATCCAGCAGTGGGCTGATGGGAAGCTAGTTTGGACCACTAGTGCTTCTGTAAATGATCCTGAGCAGATACTCGGGTCCTTGGTCCACTTCCTCCAGCAGGATGTGCCCTGGACTCTCATGGTGGCCTGCTTCCCAGGGATGACATCTGTGATAAACACAGTTTTGAGGAATTATTCAAAGCTGATTGCACTCTCCAGGAAAAGCCTCTAAATGCTGTTATTTATTCTTTAAATAACACCTCTTCTACAGCCTAAGTGCTTTGGAGATATACAGAAACAGCACAGCAGGTTCTGGTGGCCCAAACAATTCTTTATCATCTTAATTTTTTTCATGACTGCTTACACTAATCCCTTGGAAAAGCCACTACCGCAATTGGCTTCCTTGTTGAATTAGCTACATGCACGTGTGGAAAGCTTTGTTCAGTGCTGGGCCTACTTGGTTCTATAAGATTGATCAAAATCTTGAGTACAACGCAGGGCCTTGGGGAAAACCCCTCTCTTCCTGGCCCCGATGCCTTCATTCAGGGAGGAACCATCCATTCTTCTCTAATGGTCCTTCCCCAGGCTCTGTCTGGGTGATTGGAATATGACGGATGCCTTTGACCATTCTCTTGGAGAGCGCATAGTGACATGGCTTAAAAAATCTTCTTAAGACAATTTTGCTAGGCAGCTCAGGTTGACCTCCAACTTGCAGTCTTCCTGTCTCACTCTCATGACTTCTGGAATGGCAGCCATCATACTTTTGTTTTTTAGCCTTTCTAAAGATGTGAGAAGCCAAGAAGCAGATGGATGCCTCTAGAAAGCTTTCTTGATGCTCTCAATAGTGAAAAAGTTGGGCTGATATACACCTCTTAGGAGAGACTTGTAAGGATGACAGAAGATGGTGGCTATAAATAGTCAGGCACAGGACTTGGCTCAGAGCAGGTAGTCAAAAATGTTTGTTTCTTTTCACGTCCTTCCCATAGGAGAATCTCTACTCTGTCAAATGAAGTGTAATATCACTAAATCTCTATCGATCTTGGAAAAGAAGCAGCTTTCAATGGCTCCTTATGTTTAACTTTCTATTCCATTTTCACCCAGGCATCTGGACTCTCAAGGTCTGGGTCCCTCACAGACTTTTGAAAATGAACCCAAAGATTTGAGGTAAGTTATGAGGGAAACACAGTGTGTCCCCTCAGCTGTTTCACAGCAAATATTCATGAGGAACATATAGAGATGGTCCAAGGGGATTGATGGCAGATGCTATTGCCAGGAGAATAACATATGAAGCAGTCACTGATAATCATGTTGTTAGGCAATAATGTGAGTTCCAAGATGGCATGGGTGAGTCCGAGGAATAGAGAACAGATCAGATCAAATTTAAGGAGAAGAGGCGAGAACAAGGAAAAGGAGTAAAAGACATCATTTGAGCTAGTTCTTGTGCATACCAGGCTCCCTGCTAACCCTTATGGAGTACATGGGATGAAATTCTCAAGTCAATAAAAGTATTTTTTAAGTTTCAAAATAAACGGTTTTTAAAAAAAAACCTCATGGAGTATTTGCCATCATTAAATTGATAAGGAAATTAACGTAAATAACTTGCTCAGGGTCCTATGACTTGGAAGTGGGAGAATAGTTAGAATTCAAATCCGTATCTTTAACCTCAGAGCCCTCGTACCCATTACATATGTTTAAGACCAGGTGAGAAAGCAGCAGGGGCTCTTTTCAAGGTGGCTAGGATTTCGGTGGATGATGGGAGATTTCAGGAGCGGACAACATCAGAGTCAAGGCAGAGGCAGACAAGGGCAGGGCATGTTTGGCACATGGTAGAAAGACCTGTTCAGTTGGGGTGCAGAGCCGCTTTGTGTCTATAACCTGACCTTTGATATTTTAGGTTTCTATGGAGTAGAAATAACACTGAAATTGCTATTCTAGGATTAAAAGAGACGAAGCACCTGGAAGAAACCCTGGCACTCGATAAATGGTAGTCCATTCATCTGCTCAACAGCTATTTCCTAAATGTCTATTATATATCAGCAAGGAGAGAGACCTGTCTAATGCACAGTAACCCAGTCCTTGCCTTTGTGTAGTTTATATTCTATAAGTGAAAAGTGAAATTAGATCACATATAGCCCAGCTTAATAACAAAAAGAGACATAGGAAGTCTGATAAACATTTTTGAAACAAGGAAGATGAGCTCTGAAGGATGAATGCGAATTACCAAAGCAGTGTGTGTGTGTGTGTGTGTGTGTGTGTGTGTGTGTGTGTGTGTGTGTGTGACTGTGAACAATGAAAAATCATAGAGGTTTTAGCAGGGGAGCAACACGCTCATTGTCTGACAGACTCAAATGTTCTGGTTACTAAACTGAGAGAGAATAACTAGCTCTCAGATGAGGAACCAATGAAAATATTTGAGTAGCAATGATACCACCAGCAGCATGAGCTTTAATAAACTTACTCTCAAAGCTCTGTGTATGCTTAATTGTCAGGGAGAGAGACTGAGGCTGAGAGATCAGCTGGAAATCTTTGTCTAGACATAAGTTGATAAAGGTTTGAACTTGAAATTGACAGGAAGAAATGACACTAATTTAAGGAGGAATGACAAGAGTTTGAGCTTTATTGGAGGTAGAAGATGACAGGAAGGAACAGGTAAGGATGAATAGGGAGTTTGGGACCTGAATGGTTGTAACAAAAAATAAAAAAGTCAGAAGGAAGAAATGGCCTAAAGAAGACGATGAGTGACTTCCATTTCTAGCATGTCAAGTCTGAGATGACAGTGTGTCCTGTGAAGGGTGGAGTGCCTTACATATAGACAAAAGAGACTGTAAGTGAGGGGCAGGACCTGCTGAGAGAGGGTGGCTAGGAAATAGCCTTGGCCAACACCTGTCTCTCAAAGGTGGAGATGAAACCAGAGCAGCGGACAAAGTCAGTTGGATAAAGACAAGGAAGAGAGACCAAATGTCACTCCCATCAGGGAGGCAGAGGTAGAGACTCAGCCAAGGAACAGACAGAGAAGAGAACAGGGCAGCAATCAGAAAGTCTCATAGAATATGGACGGTGCCCAGGTTCTAAAGTCCAGCAACATCAGGACAGAGGCAGGGGACTGAGGCTACAGATGGCACCCTGGGTCCACTTTCACTGCAGCCCTGGAGGCCCCTGTCTTCATGGAGCCTGGCTCTCAGTTCCATGCCCATCAAGATGAACACTGGTGAGGAATAACATCCTGTCTGTGAGGGAAGTGAGATTAGCATGGCCAGACACTTTTCAGGGATTGGTGCAAAAGAAAAATATAGGGCTAGCTCAAAAAATGAGGAAAAGTTCTTTTAAAATTGTAACCTACAAGATTTTTCCCCTTGGTTTTGTGATTTCTCTATCAACCTGTCCTGGTGCTTTTAAATCTGATATGTAATGTTGAATTCTCGGGCATAGGATTCTTCAGGCAGTCACAGAATATCACAGGTACCCCAGGGTCTTGCCTTGAGGTGACTTGGTATAGGGCGTATGTTCTACCCACCAGCTGTTCAGCTATTCAGTTGCCTTATAGGGCCACGTCAAGGGATGGATAGGGGACTCTGGAGGGCTCACAGACTCCATGTTGGGACACTCTTGGTACCTGGATCAGGAGTAAACTGTACCAACCTTAAATATGCTGTAGTATAGCCAGCACAGGGCAGGGAAATTTGCCTCTGTGCCTGGCCTCAAGAAATTTAAAAAGCTATTCACCCAAACATAATCTCCCTGTGCCTGTAATCCCATCTTGACCAGAACCGGAGGGTGATAGGTAGATGGTGGAGGATCTTTGGTCATGTTCCAATGTCCCCTCAGTCCTTCAGTCCCAAAAGAAATAAAACTTAAATAATTCCCTGGGGGTGGAGAAGCCCTGCCTATAATACTAACACTTGGCAGGTGGAAGCAGGAAGATGAGGTCTTCAAGGCCAACTTGGGCCATGTGAGATCCTGTGTCAAAAATGAATGAATAAATGAATGAATAACTTGCTAATTTAAGATGGCAACAGTCAAGCATGAAGGCCCAAAATGGTGCCCAGGCAGTCACACTGGTCATCTGCTGGGAAGCAGGCCTTCTTTGAAAGGCCCCCTCAGAAGCACAGCTGCTAAAGAGGTATTTGAGAGACTTTCTCAGCTGACTTCCACCTCACTTAGTCTCTCTCCAGCAGCATGTGTAAATAAATTCCCCAAGGCCAGGCACAAGGAGAGCCGTGCCAACTGAGGCTGTTCAGGGAAGTGGGCCTGTCTCTTCTGCTAGTCTCATTCCCTCTCCTTCCTAACAGGAGGCTAAAGTAGGCTCAGGGCCGTAGCTGCTGGCTCCAGTGTTGTCTTTATTAGGTTTCGGCTTCCTGTCACAGCAGCCAAGCCCCACAGGAACAAGAGGAAATCGAAATCAGTTTTCTCAGCCAGATTCCAAACGCCAGCTTCATTGCTGAGGGCGGCAGACAGGAGTTGAGGGTGTGATATTGAGACTTCTGAGCCCACTTCAGGGACCACCATCGGTCACTGGAAAGGCAGAACTCAGTGGGCCTGCAGCCCTGGTAGCTGCCCTAGGGAATGGCAGCTTTGGTCAGCTTAGCAGAAGGCTTTCCATGGGCATCTTGCCAGGACAGCATAATGGTAACCTGTGCCGGTCTTCCCCCTGCCCCACATCCCACCCTGAGTCACTCTCACAACTTCTTTCCCCAGGGGCGCTGGCCAGCTGTGAGTTTTGACCTGGGGTAGGTGTAGTGTGCTCCATAGTGTACTTTCTGCTCTCCTCCCCTCACATCTATGGGCCTCCTAAAAAGAGCCCCAAGTAGAGTTAGAGTCCAGGTTTCCATCAGGATCAATAGCAAAATAGTCTATTTGACCTTTTACTTCTTCAAAAGGTTGTTTAGAAGTTTGGGCATAAAAAATATCATGAGAAGGTGCTGGAGAGATGTTTCAGCAGTTAAGTGGACTGGTTGTTCTGAAGACCCGGGTTTGAATCCCAACACCCACATGGCAGCTAACAACTGTCTGTAACTCTAGTTCCAGGGGATTCAACGGCCTCTTCTGTTCTCCATGGGCATTGCACGACATGGATGCACTTACATGCAGGCAATACATGTATACACATAAAATAAAAATAATAAATTTTTAAAAAATACCATGAGTAGGACTGTTTTATCTCATCCTTCAGACTGTTCCAGGTCTCTTTGTCCCAATGACCACTTTAAGTGCCTGTCAAATAAGCATTCTATCTAAACCTGTCATAGTTGTAGAACAGAGTTAAGGCTCCACGTCTACATGCAGAAGAAGAATTTTCTAAGAGGCTAGAAAAATAAACCATCAGGGGATTACATAGCGTAGTGGTCAGACCTTCAGAAAACTGTGGAGCATTTGTACAGGTGGCCATGGGAAAGCTATGGCACACTTTCCTTGAAATGTCCCTATTCGTCACTCAGATTGGACTGCTTCCCTACTCGACAGTGAATTTTAAGCTGGGCAAGAGTCTGGGGAATGTGAGCTGCAATGCTTGGAAGGTCAATCAAAGCCAGACTCAACATCAGGCTGGCCTGTGCCCAGTTTTTCAGAAGGCTCAGGTCCAGCAGGGCTTTACAACCTCAGCCAGCCTGCAAGACATCTGAGAGTCAGAGACTAGAGTGGCTGTGTGTTGCGGAACTGGAGTGCTGAGGTAAAGTCATAATGCAGGGAAGAAGAGTGGGAAGCGAGAACCAAGTCAGAGAGTATATGGAGCAGAAGAGCATATGCTAGAGTTCAGATCCCAGCTCTGCCAGTTCCTAGTTGTGGCTTCAGGACATTTACCCCACCTCTCTGTAATTCCATTTCCTCATTAATGAAATCAGCATGGCAATAATCAGACCCACATTGTTGGTCTGGGGTAAAGATAAAATGAGTTACTAGGTACAAAGCATTTAGAGGCCGAGGTAATAGCTTGTCTGGTAAAGCGTTTGCCTCACAAACATGAGGACCTGAATTCAAGCCCCAGAACCCATGTGAAAATGCTGAGCATAGTAGCATGCACGTGTAATCCCAGGGCTAGAAGGTGGAGTCAGACCCTTGCCAGTTTAACTTAACTTTTGAGCACCAGGCCAATGAGAGACTTTGTCTCTAAGAAGGAGGGTAACATTCCTGAAGATGACACCCAAGGTGTCATCTGCACACATGCACCCCTCCACACACACATATGAACACACTCAGACATACATGCTCACACATCAAAAGAAAAAAAACCATGTGTGAGCATCATATCCTATTAAACACTGTTGAATATTAGAACTAGTTCTAAATTCCATCGTAAGTCACATTGGAAGGGTAGTCTAGATAGACAAAAAAAATAATTGTGTCTTTCAAGAAACATTAAAGAAGAACTGGAGAGGTGACTCAGCAGTTAAGAGCACTGACTGTTCTTGCAGAGGACCTGGTTTCAGTTCCCAGCATCCACATGGTGATTAACAACTGTCTGTAGCTCCAGTTCCAGAGGATCTGGTGCCCTCTTCTGGTCTCTGAGCAATGTGTGCACACGATGCACTTACATACATGCAGGCAAAACACTCATACACAGAAAAACAAAAATAAAATCAGGAAACATTAAAGAGACTGTAGTATATAATTTCCAAACTTTTATTTTTGAGATCCTTTCATTGTGTAGCCCTGGCTGTCCTAGAGTTTCCTGTACAGCAGGCTAGACTTGAACTTGCAAACAGAGATCCCCCTGCTTCTGCTTCCTGAGGGCTAAGAATAAAGGTGTGTGCCACCAGGGCCAGCCCTCCAAACGCTTTTGTATTCCTTTAGCCTAACTTCAGTCTGTATTCTTTCATCTCACAACTCCTTCAACCAATTTCAGTCTTGGTCTCTGCCCACAGCTCTGGCATCTTCTCTACTTCTGTGGTGGCCAAAGACTGTGATTTCCTGTTACAAACTGGACTTTGGATATCGAGAGGATCTCAGCTGCTGGGCCTTGAAATTCACATTGCAATCTGCTTAGAATCTCTGCTTCTCTTTAGTGACTGAGTGAAGCTGAGGGCTGAGGAAGACCCACTCTTGAAAGATAGCCTTGTGTCAGCTGACTTGGGGTCCAGGACTGTCCAGGGTCTGCCGAGCCTTCCCTACATTGCACAGCAACCCAGGACAGTTTTGCCCAGTCTTCCTTATTCAGGGAAAATCTGAGCTGTGGCCTGATGGTTCTCTCTGGCTTCCTAGCTCCCTTCCTATTTCCTTTCCCCAAGAATCTCCTTTATAACATCCAGGATACTTATTCCCATCTTGTGTCTACTTTTCAGAGGACTTGGCTAAGCTCCTCTTTCCCTCTTCATTCATTTTACAGATCACTCCATCCTCTTTTAGCTAAGTTTTCCCCAAGCCTCTCTCATACCTACTCAGTATCGCCATGGTGCAGAATCCTGGTATCTTAGTTACTTTTCTGTTGTTGTGATAGAAACACCATGACCAAATGAACTATAAAAGGAAGAGCTTATTTAGATTACAGTTCCAAAGAGGCAGGAGTCCATCATGGCAGGGAGGCATGGCATCAGAGATGGCTGGAACAGGAGCAGAAGCTAAGCTCTCACATCTTCAAGCAGGCACAGGAAGCAGAGAGCAACTGGAGATCTGGACTTCTGTAAACCCACCCCCAGTGACTTACTTCCTTCAGCATGGCCACACCTTCTAAGACCTCCCAAAACAGCACCACTGACTGGGGACAAAATGCTCAAATACTTGGAGCCTATGAGGGACATTCTCAATCAAACCACCACACCTGAATTCATAGAGATGGTCTCAGAGCAGGTGAGAAGCTGAGTAGAGACTGAACTTCTCATTCAAGGAGTGAGGAAATATTTCATTGTGAATGTCCACTCATCAGTACTTGACGTGTGTGTGTGTGTGTGTGTGTGTGTGTGTGTGTGTGTCTATGTGTGCTCATGGGGATGTGTACATACATGCATGGAGGCCACAGGTCAACACTGGTATCTTTGTTGGCTGCCTTCCTCTATAACGCTCTACCTTATTTATTTATTTATTTGTTTATTTATTTATTATTTGTTTATCTGTTTATTTACTTTTGAGACAGGATCTCTCATTAAACCCAGAGCTCATTAATTTGGCCAGACTGGCTGGCCAATGACCTCTAAGTATCCACCTGTCTCTGTCTAACTTTCCATCATTGGCACGTTTATGTGGGTGTGTGCTTGTGTGGCAGGCACTCTACCAACTGATCCACCTCCCTAGATCCTAATCAGTACATTTTATCCCAGCACCATTTGTTTTTTTTCTATTTCAGGCACTAAGTGAAGAGTTTTAGATCCACTCGTTCCTGAATCCTAACCACAGTCCTGTGATGCAGATATTACTCACATTTTACAGGTGAAGAGGGTGAAGTATCACCTTAATGAGAGGTATGGAGGGAGAGAGGCAGCCAGATTGCAGCCTTGAGATGGCCCATCCCATACTATGGGACTGGTTTGTCCTCTTAGCTAAAAGAAGATGGAGTGATCTGCATAATGAATGGAGAGGGAAAGAGGAGCTTAGCCAAGTCCTCTGGAAAAACATAAGGTGAAAGCACGGGCCTTGATGCCTGGAAGGATAGTAGTGGCACAAAAGGCAAGGGACTCAAAGAGGAAGGAGGGTACGGCAAGGGGAAGTGATGGAAAAGGGGCAGAGGCATCCGCTGGGGCAGATTCAATGTCATCCTGAATTAGATCATAAAAAGTAAGTGCTTTTTAAAAGCAGTTTTACTCAGCAGGGGATGAGCTGTCAAGATGCTGGTGATTCAGAGGCCCTGTGCCTCACAACTAGCTTGGGAGGTAGGGGTGAGGATACTGCTGTGGGGAACAATGGTCCAGTTTCTCTGCTGTCTGCTGTAGGTTGAAGTAACCCAGCTGTGGTAGTTGAATCCCAGCCCAGTCATCCTTAGCTCCTCAATCCCATGTACTAGCTCTTGTGATCTGCTAGAGCCAACTTCATCCCAGCAAGGCCACACACTGCTTGGGTGTGACCTGAGAGGAATCAGGAACGTCTCTCAGCCAGTAGTTGTACCCTCTGGACAGAGAAAGCATTAGGAGCTTATGAGGATTAAAGGATGTAATCTCTGCACTGGATCGTGCATGTAATAAGAACTCAAACATTCTAGCTCTTTTTATTATTTATTGTTTTCATTATTAACACCTGTCTGAGAGATAAAGTTTGAGGCTTCAAACAGAAAGGAAAGAGGGGTACGCCTCCTTCTAGTGACAGAGACTGCTTCTGTTCCCGCTACTGAGTTAATCCTCTTTTCTGTGGACTTCCCTTGTAAGGGAGGGTGACTATGTGTTCACTTCTGGCCCATGGAATGCAGGCAGGAATAATAGATTTCATTTAGGTATCTGGTACACCAGCACCTCATGTTAGAGACCTAGTTAGAGATGACTGTGCCGAAGATGCTACAACTTGGGTCCTTGCATAACTATGGAGCAGGGCCTTCCCACCCACTAATGCTAACCCTCCTATGAACCACCTTACTGCATCAAGACCCTGGGAATTTGAGGTCATCTATCTTAACTTTTAGACTACCTTGACTTTTATGTTCATCCAAACCACAATGGTTTGGGAATTATCTGTGATTTTAGCCAACTAGATGTTGCATAAAATGGAACAACAGGAGGCAGTCCCTAAAGCCCCTCTTGGCCTAGACATTCCAAGTAGCTCACTAATATGCAGTTAAGGAGTAGCCAGGTACTTCCCTACAGAGCCTGAAGTCCTATGAGCCAGCTGACCTGAAGAAGCCACTGGAGGGGCCTAGAGACAGGCATGTCCTTTCTCCCTGAGGCCTCAAGCCCTGTTATAGCCTTTAGTGACCCTCAAGTCTTCATTGGGTCAGCATTTGGGGGAGAGAGAGACTGAGAGTCTGTAAGCCTCAAGATTGCTTGAATGCCCAGAGAGAGTCCACATGTCTTTATCTGAGTGTGTGGGCTGTGGCTAAGTTGCTTTGCAAATATTTATTTGTGGATGTTTTTCCTTAAACAGCTGTTGGAGAGGATGTAGTAAGAGAGACTGCCTGCCACTAATCTCCAAAGTTTTAGGAGTCAGTAGTCAGTGCAACAGTCTGTAGCCCCTGCAGTGATAGATGAGTCTCTCTCTCTCTCTCTCTCTCTCTCTCTCTCCTCCTCCTCCTCCCCACACGCACACACGCACGCACACATAGTCCTCCTTCACAATGGGCATAAATATGGCGCTTCCCTTCTTCTCCTTCTTCTTCTTCTTCTTCTTCTTCTTCTTCTTCTTCTTCTCTCTCTTCTTCTTCTTCTTCTTCTCCTCCTCCTCCTCCTCCTCCTCCTCCTCCTCCTTCTTCTTCTTCTTTGACCTGGGATGTCTTCAGGGAATGCTCTGGCCCATCTCATTGGAGACTGTCAGAGTGTCAGAGATAGAAGGATTCTATCCAGGGTATGGTCTCTCTCCCTGTAAGTACAGAAAAGAGGAATGAGGCAAAAGAGGGTAGAGGAGTTGCAAAGAGGAAAGCAGGGAGGCTGACAGGGCCCAGGGAGGGATGGCAGGATGACTGGAAGTTAATTTGAACCCAGAGGCCTCACTGAGACTTGCGGGATAGCTTCTATTTAAAGCCAAATTGAATCAAGTTCGAATCGTACTTAAGTCAGCTATTCAGAGCAACTTCAGAAAACTTACTCAAACTTTTAAAGCTTTAGTCATACATCTAAAAATAGGGATAATATTGGCAACTTTTAGTGATGTGAAGATTGAGGAAGTTGTGTACACAAAGCTGATCCCTGGCCCATAACAGATGCTTCATAAAAGACGGAATTCAAGCCAGGCATGGTGGCGCATGCCTGAAGTCCCAGCACTTGGGAGGTAGAGGCAGGTGGATCTCTGTGAGTTCAAGGCCAGCCTGGTATACATAATGAGTTCCAGGCCAGCTACAGCTACAGAGAAACGCTGTTTCAAAAAGACCGAAAAAGAAAAAAAAAAAAGAATTCTTTTAGGCCTCCTCTCTATCAGAGTTGGGAGAGGACTCTGACCACCCTCTCTCCAAGCTGTCTCATCTCCATCATGTCCAGGGTTGCCTAGGGCAATGCCCAGGCAGACAAGACTACTGTGGATGGAATGGAAATGGGAAGTGGTTTAGAATCCCCTTGCTCCCACTTGCTTGTTATGTGTTCCCAAGCAAGCTACCTACTCTCTCTCTGTCCCTGGATTCTGGCTTGTTGTTACCTTTTGAGTATGAAATGTCCCCAACAGGTTCATACTCTTGAACACTTGACTCCCAGCAGGCAGTATTGTTTGGGGAAGTTGTGGAACTTTTAGAAGGTCAGGTCTACCTAGAAGGAGTGGACCACTGGGGTGAGGGAGTTGAGGTATACAGTCCCCTCTGATGGCTCTGCTTTCACTTGACCTCTCTGTTTCCTGACTGGTGACACAGTGTCAATAGCCATGATGTTCCTACCACTATGTCTTCTTCACCATGAGGAACTGTGCCTTCTAAAACTGTGAGCCTAAATAAATAATTTCTCCTTTAAGTTGCTTTACTCGGGGATAGGGGGTATTTTATCACAATGATAGGAAAAGTGTCTGATACCCCTGTACAATGGAAATGACAGGGTTTTTAACAATTAGCTTAAAATTGTACTGGTATATAGTAAGCCTCTGTGAACAATAGCTACTGTTTTCTTTTTCTCTCTTTTATGTATTAAGATTGTGTGTGTGTGTGTGTGTGTGTGTGTGTGTGTGTGTGTGTGTTTACAGGCATGCACTGCCACATCCTCTTTGTTACATGGGTGTTAGGGATCTGAACTGTGGTGGTTTGAATGAATAATGTCCCCAGTAGGCTCATGTATTTGAACCCTTAGTCCCCTGATAGTGGCACTGTTTGCGGAGGTTATGGAATATTTCAGATGTGAAGTCTTGCTGGAGGAAGTGTGTCACTGGGGCCAGTTTATAGCCTCATGTTTGTGGTTGAAGATGTGATCTGTCAGCTCCTGTTCAGCTGCCTGCTACCAGGCCTCCTCTACTACTATGGGCTCTCCCTTTGGAACTGTAGCCAAAATAAGTCTCTTTCATCTGTAAGCCAGTATTGGTCATGGTGTTTTGTCACAGCAAGAAAAAGTAACTAATATACAAACTCAGCTCCCCAAGCTTGTGCAGCAAGCACTTTACTGTGTCATTTCTCCAACCCTGATCACTGCTCTTTTCTACAGTCCAGTAAGAGACCAGAAGCAAAGCTTCTGCTCCTGTTGGGGGTATATGCTGAGAATCCTCTTGAGCTTCCTCCTGAGCTTGAGAGTCTTCTTGAGGTATATTCAAGGTCACACATTATCCAGTAGGTGTGAATTACCTTCAATGGTTACAGGGTCCTCTTCCCTGGATGGACTTCACCAATGGTTTGCAAAACCTTAGGCTTGAAGGTTTGCCATGGGATGACCCTTAAAATGACACAGACAAGAATAGATGGAGCCTGATCTTGATACTGGGAACTCTATCGACTATGTGCTTAAGCCTCTGGTGGTGTGCAAAGAGATGGGGACTGGGTAGGGAGCCTCTGAACCTTGGCTTCAGGCTTTATAAATTTTAGAAGGACAAAGGGATAAACACTCTTTGGACTACCAATCCTCTCCAAGTACGCTTGGCTGATGATAGTTCTGATGCTGAGGCAGGAAAAAGACACTGGCGAGTTATCCCTAGTTAACTAGAACAGATGGGCAGTGACTGGACATATGGTACATACCCATCAGCCCACAGGACTCACTGGCAGTCCCAGTGGAGAAGGCTTCCTGCAGGATTCTAACAATAGGAGATTCGGGTATTCAAGACTGACTCTTTGCCACTGCAGAGCTGAGCTCACTGCCCCAGCTTTGCTAGACAGGTATGCAAGGGACTTGCGGGTGACCCTCAGCATGGAGATTCAACTGAGATTCCAAGGCAGACTTTTAGTTTAGGTTTTCAGGGGGTAAGAAGCAGACATTGAATCAGGTCATTACATGTCATACGGAGTTCATGACAAGGCTGCATATGGGAATAAGAAAACAAGAGTACAAGTCTGGCTTCCAGGGTGCTCTGGAGAAGATGAATAGGCTCTGGAAGAAGACTCATGTGAGTTGGGGCTCAGAGCAGAAGAGCCATCAGACTCAAGTGGTACTTGACTCAGAAGTGCCCTGTAAGCACTAACCCTCCAGCATGCCTCAGTTCCTGTCCATGTTTTACTTCTTTCTGTGTCTGTCCATTTCTCCTTCTAACATCTAGCTTTTTCATGCCTTTCTCTAACTTCTATCTGATGGCTTACTCAGAACTTTGAACTACTTGTGGTCTCTCAGAGCCCCATACCCAGCCTCTCTTACCTTGTGACCTATTAGCTTCGGTGATAACTGTCCTGTACTTTCATAAAATATAATTTCTCTGCCATTGGATAACATGTAGACTGACCACCTGCTACAGTTTAAACATTGTCCCCTCCACACACAAATAAATGTATTCAACAATTTAACCCCTGGGGGCTAGAGAGATGGCTCAGTGATTATAAGCACTGGCTGCTCTTACAGAGGAGCTGGGTTTGAGTCCCAGCACCTACAACGGCAGCTAACAACCATCTGCAACTCCAGTTCCAAGGAAATCTGATCCTCTCTTCTGACCTCCGTGGGCATTGCAGGATAGTGATACACCTACCTACATGCAGGCAATACACTTATACACATAAAATAAAATAAAAATATTTAAAAATTTAATCCCTAATGCTATAGCATTGAGAGGTGAGACCAGTAAGAAGTGACTAGTCCGTGAGGATACTGCCTCATGAATGGGTTAATGTGGTGGTTATGGGAGTGAATTTGTTTTAGAAGTGAGTTCGGCTCCCTCATGCTCGCTCTGAATGTTTTTGTCCTTCTGCCTCCCATCATAGGATGATACAATAGAAAGACTCTCACCAGATGAAGCCTCTCAAACTTGGACTTTCCAGCCTCCAGATCTATAACAAATCTCTGTTCTTTATAAATTACCCAAAATGCCAGTCACAATGCTGTGGTGACATGAAGTGGATCAGGACAATGACCCTGGGCAAGATATCTATCACTCAACTGTACGGAGTTGAAGGGAGCTAACATGATCTTATGGCTGCTTAGGGATGCCAAACTGATCTTTCTAGCACAGTGATGGAGGGGCTAACAGAGGGAGTTGAATCTCTAACCCCATTCTCCTTCTCCTGTTATGTCCATTAGCTTCTGAAAAGAAGCAACTGAGTTTACTTAACTTCTTTTTAAAAAATCCAAAATTAACAATGACTCAGCAAATATTTGAGGGAGGAGCGGCTTCCAGAGCAGACACCCCTACTTTGCACTGGAGTTTCATCTGAATCCTGTAGAAAATCAAAGCACAGAAATACTGATCACAAATTGTGTTTCACTCTTTCCTTTCATACATATCATCTTATGTGATTCAATTAACATCAAGAAGGAAGATGTTACCATCATACTTATTTTGTGGATGAGTAAACTGATGCTCAGGGAGGCCCAGTGACCTACCCAAGGACCACAGGGAAAAGTAATGGACCCCATCCTAGAACTTGGGTTGCAGTACCCCCTCACGGAGCTCTGAGCATCTCTTGTGGAGAAAAAAGTCACTTCATGGTTGGGATCTCTTCCTGTGTTGTTTGTATTGTTACACACATGTTTTTTGCAGGCATTAGTGTTTTGATTTTAGGTTACCAAAGGGCATCATCCCTTTCGGCATGGTGCTCAAGTGCTGACTTTCCAGGCTGGGCCATAATGTCTTCCAAAACACCCAGATAATAACCTTATTTTCTGTGCAAGAGAGTTTTGTGGTTACTCTCCTCAGTCCATGATGCTGGACTCAGGTCTATCCTTTTGGGTCTCTGGGGAATAGACACAGTCCCCTCTACTCAGCCTGAGGCTTCTGATTGCCAGGAGCCCCATGCCTCAACTCCAAGGCCATTTGGATGACCTGGCTTCACATTTCCAAGCCTTGAGTGGAGTCAAATTTTAGCTGAGCCCAAAGATCTACATTGGGCCCACAACAGGTCAGTTGAATCATGGGATTTCCTGTGCTAGAAGGAAAACCTTGTAGACTAAGAACAAGACAAAATGTGAGCCAGGTTCTAGATGAAATGACAGGAAAGGCAAGCCCTACAGGTAATTTTAATTGTTGTATAAAATCAGGAAGAGACTATAACGAAGGCCCCTGGAGCACAGCCTGCCTTGGAGTGGGGAAGGTGGGTGAGAGGTTCCCCCTTAATCAAAGCCTGCTGGGAAGCCAGAAAAGTTATGGCTTCAGTGGACCACTGTTCTGATGGTGACTTGGATAGAGAGAACTATGAAGCAGAACTGTATAAGCTGTGCATATGTATAAGCCGTGTGTATGTATGTGTTTGCAATCACGTGACAGCTGCTGCCTTTTCACTTCAGGCTGCTGGCTGACATTCCAAGCGTGTAAGTGCTGCCAGGTTTCCCCTTTAGCTCTTCAATCCTTTCTTCTAGGACATTTGGCAGAGCAAGTATGACGCAGGTTGATGCCTCTCTCAGAAAACTCAAGGTGAATTCCCTGGGGGACTGGCAGTGCTGCTCTATGCTGTCATCTAGGGACCCAGATTCCTTCTATCTTGTTTCTCTAGCATCTTTTAGAGATGTGCTTCTCAAATGTGGTTACATATTAAATGCAATGGCAATAGACACACACACACACACACACACACACACACATACACACACATAGACACACATCCATACTACAGAGAGGCACACATAAACACACACACCACATAGACATGCATCCATATACACAAAGAGGCACCAGAGACACATACACATAAAGACACACACACACAAACACACACAGGCACACATAGTCATACACAGACACATACAGAGACACACATATAGACACATACAATAGACACATATAGACACATACATACATACACACAGACATATACACACACATATAGACACATAGACACACACAGACACATACCTGGCAATTGTATATGCGTTTTCTATTGATTTTCTGTTGATGAGAATTTGGTCATAATAAATAGATGCTTATTTGTAATATTATGAAGCAAGTCTTAAGATCCTTACTAGAACCCCAAAGAGAGACATTTAAGCCAGCTCTGGAAATCAGAGAAACTGCCTTAGAGGCCCAGACCCTCAGTAGCTATGTATGACTTTGGGATAGCTCTGTTTGCTTATCTGATTAGCATCTAGCCTTCTCTATTCATCCACAAAATGGAGCTAATAACTAAAACTGCCTCAGAGAATTACTGTCTGGATTATGGAGGATAAGTCTTACAGTACTTAGCACCATGCCTACCAAGAGTTAGAAATAAATAGATGCAAACTGTTCTCTGGTTGCTGTTTTCTGGGCTAGGTGAGGACTTCTAGAGATTAGAAGTCTTTATGGGGCTTGGACATAGGCCAGACAGGTCTGGGACTGGATTTCAGCCTCTTCTTGTTGGCTAGTACATATGATAAGCAGCCTGATACAACTGCTTGGCGAAAACTGCAGCTGCTGATGGTGGGGTATCTATACACTTGTGTAGATAGGGATAGCAGGACCCAGCCATGTAGGAAAGAAGAAAGTGCGTGACTTCCAGAATTCTGGTTTTAGTAGAACTGAACAGTAGAGGTTGTGTAATCAAGTTTGCTTATGGTCCTCCTGCCTATCTGCCTCCAAGGGAGTGTAACATGAGCCCATGATGTTCCCATGCCTTCTTCAGTCAGCTAATCTTCTCTATCTCTGACTTCATATTTCTCTCTGTCTCTGTCTCTCCCCCCTCCCCCAGAGTGCTTCCATGTTTTCTATGCTGTCTATACGGTTATATGGAACATATCTCCTTCCTGCAGAACCATGCAATCCAGTGGTGCCCTGTGATTCTGGTAGTTTCTCAGTACCAGGATTTCTCTCCCTTCGTCCACTAAAATGAAAAAATATCAAGACTGTACATGAAGAAGAAGTCTCAGATACATTAGGGCAGAGCTCAGGGATCACTGTACATACACTCATCTTTAAGGGTAGAAATGGGCTACCCCAGAACCCCTCACCCTTACATAGGACATACCACGTAATAAGTAGTAATAGTTTGTGTGTGGGGGGGTGTGGGTGTGTGGGGGTGTGTGCGTGTGTGCATGAAGGGGTGCATATGTTTGTGTATGGGGAGGTGTGTGCATGTGTGTGAGTGCATGTATGAGTACCCAATGTCATTGGGTGTCCAACACCTTCTGTGTCTGAGACAGAGTCACTCACTGAACTTGGAGGTAACCAATTTGGCTAGAGTGGCTGGCCAGTAAACCCAAAGGATCCTTTTCCTGCCTTTCTGGCACTGGGATTATAGGTGTGTGCTGTCAAGCCCAGCTTTTTACATGGGTTCTGAGGATCTGAACTCAGAACCTCATGCTTGTCCTGAGTAGTTAGTAATTTCTACCGGAAGATCTCCAGGCCTAGTTCCAGAGAGGAGCAACCACACATACCAGAACTCATATGTAAGGAAAGCCAGTTTGCTGCCTGTCCATTCAGATCCACACAAAACTGATTTATTTCTGGTGTTTTGTTTGAGAAAAATTTGAGAGGCAGTGAGAGGTTCCAGAGTACTCAAACTGTTTGGCTCTAACATCTAGGCAGATGTTTTCTCCATCCTCCACTCTCTCCTTTCTCCCCAAAGGCCTCCCCAGCTGTACCTGTTATGGTCCCAGAAACAGCCATGGAGATATTAGTAGCTCTCTTTTCAGTCAAAACACCCCCTCCCCAGACACCTTCCTCTCTTAACCCTCTGCCTGTGGACCCTTTCAGACAGTTTTCTTCAGAGATTCACAAACCAGAGAGAAGGAGTTTGGGAGTGGGTTGAGGAGATAATTTATGTCCATCTGCCACAGTACTCTCCACACAAAGAAAAATAAATCATGTTTCTTTCCACCATTTATGGTCACAGCAGCCAGCTCTGCCAGAAGGGAAAGCAAACGACAAGAGAGGAGGAAGGGGTGACACTACGAAGACCACGGGCCACCTGTGCACCTGCAGAATGCTTCTTATGTGTCCACACATGGTCAGAAAAATCGTCCCAAATTTTCATGCTGAGGGATCACATCTCCCCTGTAAAATGGCCTTTGTTAGAGGTTTCTGTTTGGTGGACAGGGAGTTGTGTATACAGAAGTGAGGAAGAAAGACAGTGCATGAGCCTAGTAGACTCAGACTCAGAGTCTGATGAGGGAGGCGAAGACATGGCAAAAAAAAGGTGACCACTGCAGTGTTGTGGTACCAGTTGGTGGAGGCACCTTAGCCAGGGAGAAGATCAGAAAGGATTCCCCGAGAGACAAGGCGACCAAGCTGAGGCTTAAGAATGAGGCCAGAAGAGAGAGAGAGAGAGGCAGGAATGAATGCGTGTAAAGTAATTGAGCTGGGAGAGTGAACAGACCAGAGGTGGAGGAATACTTAGGGATTGCTGTAACCATCTGGGAGGAAGATGACGTAGCCTGAACCAAGTGAATGGCAATGGGAAGGAGGACCAAAAGGAGACCAGGTTCTTTACAAGTCAAATGCTTTAGAACTGGCGAGTGATTGGCTATAAAGGACAACATGCAGATCTGTGACAGACCGTCTCTCAAGGAAGAAAACCGATGGGAGATGAAACAGTCGCTTGACTCTGCCAAGGGGGCTGAAGCTCACAGTCCTCTTCCTGGTCCCATTTGCCTTTCTGAGGTAGAGCCTGGGCCTGGGAGGGGCTAAATTATGAATGAAGGCCACCAATGCCTGTCTAAAGCTCTTTACCATTTCTTCCTTTTTATTTATTTGCTGACATTAAAGAGTAAATACTTTTAGGTTCCAATAAGGGTAAAAAGTTCTTCAAGGGCTGGAGAGATGGCTCAGTGATCAAGAGCCTGATTGCTCTCACAGAGAACCTGGATTCGATTCCCAGCACCCACATGATGGCTAGCAACCATCCATAACTCCAGTTCTAGGGGATCCAACACCCTCTTCTGATCTCTATGGGTACTGCACAATGTGGGTGCACTTATATACATGCAGACAATATACTTATACACATAAAAAAGCATTCTTCAAATAAGAGGCAGGTAGTCTATGAATTTTGTCAAAAGTGCTAGAACTGACAGTCAGATCTGCTGGGAAAACTGAACATGCTCCTAACCAATGCCCTCATACCCTGTCCTCCCAGCTTCCCTTCACCCTCCCTCTCTGGGACAACTGTCCTCCTGTGCTACCTCCTTCCAAGGAATAGGGGATGGGCAGAAGAGAAGCTCGGGGAAAGTGTGAAGAGAGAGCAGTGGTCTGGCTGCAGTCCCAGCTGGTGACACCGTGGCCAAGGGTTGGTGGGGACCACAGGGTCAGATTTCAAGACTCAGCCCTGTTGAGGCCTGAGTTTCTTTCCTGGAAACCGGGCTGCTGATGCACATTGTGATGTTTTCTGAGTCCTTCCAGGTGCTGCTGTCGTGACTCTCTATGGGCAATCACACTTGATTCCCACAGAAGCCAGGGATCGGGGTGGATGATGGGATCCAGACTCAAAGTTTATGATGTGTGGCCAAGGTATTCCAGTTAGCAGGTAGAAGAGCCAGGCCTAGAATCCAGATGTTTACCCAGAACACCTAATCTTTTCTCTGTATCACACACAGAGAGTCTAAGTAAGAGACTGCAAACAGCAGGCTTTTGGGACAGATGCCACCTCCTTGTAGTACTCTGATCACAAATATTTCCACTCTGCCCTCCAGAACTGCTCGCATTTTCTTCATTACAAGTTCACTCTCTGGGTTTGTTATTGCTGTCTCTTTTAGAAAAGGAATCCTGAAGAATTTTGGCTCAAGGACCCATTATAAGAAATGAGAAAGAATCCTTGAATGTTTTAAGCTGACACCTAAATTTATTTTATCATGTTTAGTTTCATAAGGTGTTATTTCCAGGTTATTATAAATATTGCCATTTTATAGTAAAGTCACTATAGCACTCTTTCAGATGTGTCAAAAGGACGTTAAATACCAAAGCACTTTAGCTAACCATTGTCTGCCTAAGAATATCTAGAGTCACAAAAACACAACAATCAGCAAAAATAAACAAAACAAGCTCTTTAGCACCCTGGAATTTTTCTTTATTTCTTTTTCTCCTGAATACCACTTTAAATTTCCTTCAGAAGTTTTATTTATACTTTAAAATTAATACATGAAAACAGCATATGACCATAAAGTACTAAAAGACAAAATGTTTTTTCTTCTCTGAAATAGATTCTCTAATTAGTATTGTGTTAGTATAATTGACCACAACAATGCACATGCATATATATTTTGAAGAAAATATTAACTATGTAAAGCCAAAAAAGTCTTGGAAAAGTATTTCTTCATGTGAGACTCAAAGTTCCTCTTCACAGTTAATTGATGTGGCCATGGATGAGTATTAATTATTTCTATAACATTCTTAGTAAAAGCAGGGAAGATATGTTGAGCCACTAGTAAATGGAGACTTACCATCATGTATTTCTCTGTGATTGTTGTTAAGAGCATTACATATGGTGGAATTTTATTGTGTCTTCATTGCATTACTTTAAAGCTCATAAGCTCATGGTAGCAAGGAGGAAAGGCCCAGACACAAGGCTGATGACAGGAAGGAATGAGAAATGAATACTCATCTACCTCTAATGTGTGTTCCTACAACTTGAGGGTGTGATGCTGAGCGGCTAGAAGGGAGTGCAGAGCTTTGAACCTTCTCCTTGAAACCATGCACAATATGCATGTGAGATGTTGAGTGAAGCGGACAGCATCCTCTGCCATGTTCCATCCTCTTACTGAATGGTGAAAACACAGACGGTGTTTTGTGGGAGACTGGGATTTCCCAGGTAACTTTTGAAGAACTTGAAACGTTCTAAGTCTAAGCTATAAGGGCGCTTGCCACGAACTGGTGACTTGGATGAAATGAGCTACCTTCAAACTCCTGACCAATGCTCTCACGGACCTTTGTTCATGGGTTGGTCCTCAGGGGTTGTGAAAGGAAAAGGTGGGGCTCTCACATCAAAACCAAAACCAGTCATTCTCATCACCCTTGAATTCAGAACATCCCACGACATGATATATAGTACCTGATTTTTAAAAGAAATATTCACAAGACAGGAAGGACAGGCGCACACTATAGGTTTATGGTACCTTGGAATCAAGTGGGGTTCATGGACACTCTGAGGCTGGCAGTTGGGGGCCCTTCAGCTCCCAATTCACTTTTTTCTTTGTAGATGATGGAGAGCTGACAACACATGCTTAGCACGTCCTTGCACCTAGGGTTAGGGGGATAGTTTATCTCTCATCTAATGCAGTTTTAGGAGATTTGGAAGGTGGAAATGGATAGAAGTGTCCTTCCCAAGCCTCTCAGTGGCGTCTCTCCACAGGAAGGCTGAGGCACTTCTGCAATTGGATCCAGTATTTATTCTCCAATTCTCTGCATGAGAGAAATGATCACAGCACTAGTAACTTCTTGGTGTCAGACCCTAAAACCTGGACTCTCAAGAGCAGTATAGAGGCTGCTCTGAAGTGGTGGTGGCCATCTGATATTCAGATGAACATCAGAACAGTTCTCTGATGTCTGACAAATTTTCCCAGAGACCCTGTCTAGAACCTACACTTGCAACCCTGTTTGTATTTTTGTTAAGTACTAAGTTCCTTGTGTGAAATCCCTTCTTGTTCAAAATATCTAAAAGTGCCCACACTCTGGCTAGAATATTGATGTTTTGAAAAATCTCTTTTGTTGATGCTCAAAAGGATTGTTTCCTTTATGCAAAAGGATTGTTTCCTTTATGCAAATCTCACTGTAAGATTTAGAACAGGTGAGAAGAATTTGCTTTATTTGTTGAAATGGAGGAATCTGTGAACTGTCTGGGTGTTATGCCTGCACGTATGTAAGTGCACCCATGTTGTGCAGTGCCCCTGGAGGTCAGAAGAGGGTATCAGATCTCCTGGAACTGGAGTTACAGATGGTTAGCCGCCATGTGGGTCCTGGGATTCAAACCCAGATCTTTTGCAAGAATAGCCAGTGCTCTTAACTGCTGAGCCATCTCTCCAACCCCAGCAATTTATTTTTATAGACATAAAAATTCAACAAACAACACTTTGTTTTATTCTGAAACAAAATTTTGTCTTGTACTGAGAGTAGAATAAGCATAAACTGAAGTTAGAGCAAGGAGGATAGAGGTTAGACAGCCAAAAGCAAGTCTGGTCATGAAAGCTATATAGCATGGGGCAGGTGACAACAAGCCTCTGGCTTTTTCCCCTCATAGCCAAAAGTCCCAACAGGGTGCTGAGTATTGAACTCCCTGGTGGCCGTTTTACCTTTAGATTTCTTGCATTAAATATTTGACCGTTATCCTGCTTATTGCTAGAGCTCTTAGCCTCTATCATCTATCTATCTATCTATCTATCTATCTATCTATCTATCTATCTATCAT
>NW_008337842.1:1648638-1680514 GCF_000622305.1 Nannospalax galili | reverse complement strand
CATCTATCAATCATCTATCTATCATCTACCTATTATCTATCTATCTATCATCTATCTCTATCTCTCTCCTTTCTCCCTCCCCCTCCCCCTTAGTCCTCTAACATGCTGGACCCACCTGTCCCCCAACCATCAGTATCACTAAGCTATTCAACATTCCAGGCAGGTGAATGCCTGAATTCTTGGTCCTCTCTGAAGACTTCTACAAACGTGTAATAGCTCTAAAAGTCTATGTCACCTTGGGGTCATTTCCCCTTGTTGATTCAGGGAGTGGCCTGTGCTCTTTCTGATTAGCTTTCAGGAGACAGAAGCAGAGTGACAGTCCCTAAATTCTACACACCTCTTGGTCTCCCCAGTGACAGACAGACAGACACATAGGCAAGCAGGCACCTGTCACTTCAGCATCTCTGAATCTTTAAACAAACAACTGAGAGTAATGTTAAAATTAGAATGCACTAAAAGCAGTTGGAGCTGAGGAAATTAGTTGAATGCTTCCTCAGTAATTGTCGAAGAGGCTGTGAAGGGTGTGTTGTACCTGAGAGAAGCTGATAATAAACAACTTGGGAAGCTGGAAATAAACAGCTGGCTCTTTTCTTTCTTCTGTCTCTTAGAGATGCCTTTGCATGCCTGTGGATGTCTCTCTGTCCTTCTCTTTTCATTCAATCTGTAGACAGAAGGAAAGGTGAACACTGATGCCCACTAACTCATGACAGAAAGGAATCCCTAGCTGGGAAGAGATTCCATAATATTTATGTTTTGTCTGGACTCTGTGAGGCTCTGGACTCAACTGGAGGAACCAGATATTGGCCCTGACCCTCTGGGTGTGTCAAAAGATGGCAGGATACGTACATAAATGAATATAATTAAGAGGCAAAACCAAAATATGATGGCAATAGGGGAAAAAAGAAGAAAAAACATCAGAGAAACTTCCTACCTTCTTACTGGTGATGTCCTCTGAGCTGGGCCTGGAAAGGTAGGGATAGTTTTGGTGAAAAGAAGGAAAGAAGGAGAGGGAGGGAGGAGGGAAGGAGAGAGAGAGAGAGAGAGAGAGAGAGAGAGAGAGAGAGAGAGAGAGAGAGAGAGAGAGAGAGAGGTCAGTAATGGCATCAATAGCAGAGGATCTGAATTGCTCAAGCTGTTGAACATAGCACAGCATAAGCCAGCTGGTACCTTGGTTTAGATGGATCCTAGGTTGTTCAAAGTGGAAATAAGGCAAGAGCAAGAGAAGGCACAATAAAGAACTTGCTGATGGCTGATGGAAAGTGGTTGAAGGGTCCTGAGTATGAGTGACATCTAGAATGACACTTTGGGTAGGGTTCTTTGGCTGCAGGGCCCTGGATAGCTTGGGGCAGAACAGATACAAAGCAGGGAGAACAGAAATGGGCAGTGATATAGGTCCTGAGTCAGGAGCACCTCACCTAAGGACTAAGCAGACAGTGCTGCTTCTTGATATGGGTCCCCCAAGTTCATGTGTCAGTGATTACTGGGGCATTAGGTTCCTGATAGTAGGCTGAGTGCATCACGGCCCCTCCACATTTTCCCTTCTGTCATGAGATGACACAGAAGGAAGTCCCTCACCAGGCCCCTTGATCTTGAACTTGGTCTTTAGAACCTTGAGCCACATAAACTTTGATTCATTATCACTTACCCAGTGAATACTGAGATACTCTGCTAGAACCCCACAAAACAGAATAAGATACTATTCAATGGGAAAAAAGTCTACTTACAGCAACCTGAGTGTCCCAGCTCCTCACAGAATGAAGTGTCCACCTCTTGGCCAGTTCCTCAAGCACCATGTGATCATCTTCATTCTCCCTTCCACCCCTCCTTCTGTGTTGGCTTCAGCAGCACCTTCATCCCAGGATGTGCCTTCTTGTTGTCCGGTACGAGCTCACCTCTATGATACGATGCTAACTATGTCACCATCCTTCCCTACTGCTCCCAGGCTCTGTCCCCAAAGTTCACACTGTTTTCCGATTTGCTCTCCAAATGCTGAGATAATTGAGCAGGATACCTGACAATCCCTAGTGGACCAGGCCTGGAACTCTGGCTCTGAAATTCTTGGGGGAAAGGGATACATGAATGTGTGTGATGAGGAAGAACACAGAGACAGCTAAAAGTAGGGCCTGTGTTTGCTTTAGCTTCTCCCATCTTCTTCTCTCTATCTTCTCCAAATAGATTGTTCATAATGTTGTACTGACAGTAACTGCCGCTCACCGCTGTTGGGTTTCAGCAGATGATAAAGTGACAGGAAGATTGTACCACGTTCTCAAAAAGGCCCCCTGGGGCGGATGCTGAGCGAGGGTGATTGATGTGGTTAGATTGTGCTGTGTTATTTAGGGAGAAGACAGGAGCTGGGAGCATGGAAAGAGAGAGAATGTGAAGGGAGAGAAAACAGCAGCTGGGAGGACCACTCCCCACCATGTGGAGAGACAGTAGATGAGGACTCCTGTTCTAGATGGGTTTATCACCCACCATTAGGAGAGAGGGCAGAACCTGGACAACTAGCAGCTCCCCTAGAGGCCCTGGCAAGGCAGGGAGACTCTGCTTAGCAGGAATTGTTCTGGAGGCTCCCTTGGAAGGAACACCCTTAACAGATGCTGCTGTTTTGATAGGGGTGGTGCTCTGGCTTCAGAAAAGGAGCCATCAACCGCTCTGAGGGGTAACCAGCTGGGACACACCACAGGCCAAGAAAGCAGGCGGTAGGCATGACAGAGCCCCTGCAGAGGAGAGTTGAATGGTGGGCAGCAGGGAGCCAAATGTTCATGGAAGCTCATGATGGTCTATCTGTTGAACATCATCCTCCTGTGATCAGAAGGAACTTAGGGAGGGCTCCAGTTGGAGTTCTGCTAAAAGAGATTCAATATGCTAACTAAAGGGGAGACAAAGGCATCATTGTTCACCCTGGGTAGCCCAAGGACAGGAGCGTTATTAGGGGAATTCCCTCTCCTTTCACCTATACTCTGGGAAATGTCATCAGGAGAGAGGATGACTGGTGATGACATCTTGTTCAGAGACGAGCTGGGGACACAAAATACCATGACCTTCCCTCTGTGGATCTGAATGAAAGCCTTCAACCTCCAGGGTCAAGGTTTAGGTCCCTGAGAAATAACAAAAACTCACCCTGCAGTGATAATGTGAGACTTTGAGAGAGAAATAGAGAAGAGAGGGCCCATCCTTGGAGTCCCCTGGAACCCCATCATTCCTGGCTAAAGCTCTTAGCTGGAGAGGTGGCAGAGGTCTCCTGTCTCCTGGACTAATGAAGCTTCTTGTCTCTTGCACGTTCTTAAGTCTTCTTAAGAATGATGTAAGCATTGCAGTCTTTCTGGGGAGAAAGAATTCAAGACATTTTGTGAGAGGTCTTTATTTCCACAGCACTACCCCAAAGTAATGATGATGGCAAGGGAGAAAAAACAGAAAAGGCTGAGATTGAACCATAGCTTGGGGAGGGCATGGATTATTGTCCAAAGATAGTGTCGGGGGTCTACTGTGTGAAAGAAATAAGACAGAAAATCTAGTGGAGCCTGGAAATTTGTAGGGAAGTAGGAAGGAGAGACCAATATCCAACTATACTATTCTATAAAGTGGAAAAAGTCACTCCTTTTAAAGACATTTTAGTGGAATCTTCTAGAAAGTTCCTATAATAAATATGTACTCATTGTGGCTATTCATATGAACAGCACCCCCTAGAGTTGGGTAGTATACAACCTGCACAGCTGTCTACTACAGTTCCCTGCTAAGTCCTTGTAGAGACAGATTAGTAAAGAGGGGGTTTAGAGTGCTTTTCTTTGTGAGTGTGATATATTTTCCTTTTTGCTATCTTTCCAAGAACCTTTAGGGGGAAAATTGCATTGCTTTTTCAAAGCTTTTGGCATTAGGTTTTTTTCTTTTTAATGTATCACTGTAAACTGCTGGGCCTTAGGATTGGAGCAATACAGCTGATTTATTTGGATAACACTCATTTGCCTCCCAGATACAATTTGCTTAGGGTGTGTACTCTAAGACTGATGACAAGTTAGCTTCCATGTCATGGTCGTTGATCTTTAAAAATCTAAGGTCCATTAGGAAAAGGCAGGCACTTCTGAGTTCCTCCTGAAGAATTTTTTATCAGGGTCTTAGCATCAGAATCTTAATCACCAAGAACAAAAATCAAGATACTCTCAGGCTTTGAGGCCAACTGGCAGGCCTGTTTCAAAGCTAGGGTGTCATTATAAAGGTAGAAAACTTGAACTATAGATCCAAAGTAAGTGTGGGACAGCCTTACCACCAGAAAAGCTTCCACCTGGAGTAGCCAAGCAGGGTAGTTAATAGCTTAAAAGAATCATGGAGGGGGTTGCTGATGCCTGTGGTAATCCTCTGAGTGGATCTCAGCGTGGATCGCTGTGGACTGGCTCCATTTTAGAGACACTGTGTAGGGAATAGCGGCATTGTATGCGGCTTCCTCATTCCTGTGGAGACCTGCTTCTCTCCCACAGAACACCCCAGAGGTTTGCTGGTGGGGTGGGGAGGACAGACTGGCTAGAGTTTGGGAACAGATGGAGTGAGAACAGGTCATAGTTTTCCAAGTTGGTCAGAGACATCATCAGTGACTGGAAGCTGGCTTAAGACTTCATCCCCAAGATTCTGCAGCCTTTCACCCTTGGCTCAGTTCTGCATGTGGTAAGGAAGAGAAGGGAGCTAGAGAAGGGGTCAGAGCTGTGTCTCTTACCAGGCATGTTACAAGGCTCTCAGAAGCTGCAAGAACAATATCATTTAGAAAACATTTATGCTCACAAGATGAAGGCAATCACTCTGCCCTCCCTTATTTATGAGGCATGTCTGGCAATTAAGTGAGAGATTGGGAGGAAGGTATTTGGAAGAAGATGGCCTCTAAGCAACCCTGCCTGGTAAAGGTACCATCTGTTGTGTTGTGCAGTAAGGATGGCCTCCATACAGCGGGATGGTTTATGAGCACTGAAAAAATCAAGGTTGGAGGAGAACATTACCAAGAAATATCAATGGACTTGCACAGATGTGGTCTGAGAGACTAGACAGTGGGACCTTGTCTTATTCCTGGAACCTAGCACAGTGACTGCATCTGGCATTTGCCTGATTTCATCCAACCCTTGGTTCAGACACAATTTGGTGGGTACCAACACATGCCAGATTCTGCACTTGATATTTGCCACTTCATCATAGTGAATAAGAGAGACAACGCGGCTGGCTGCATGGAGCCAGGCCACCATTGAGGAGCTGGAGCCCTGTTATCGAGTGATCTGGGCTTGGTGTTCAGAACATGAGCCACAGTCTTTGGAAAATGCTTGTCTTGATTCACTGAACTAATTTGAAAGTGCTCAAATGTATTTCAAAGGATATTTTTCTGTATCTAAAAAATTTAGAATCCGACACCCCATAATAAACCTGCAAAGTAGTGCATCACAAAGATGTGTGTTTGGGAGCCCAGGAGTGCATCTTTGCAAGTGTGAGTCTGTTGTTTACCACAAATAAGAGCAGGTGAATGACACTCCGAGCCTTGGTCCTATCTCCAGACTTGAAGTCTGTGGTAGTTTGCCTCCACTGTGGCCTCATTGACGTCTCCCTCCTTGTCCCTGTATGTACATCCATACGTGATGGCCTCTGTCTCCTCTCCCCTGAGATATGTTGGACTCACTGCTGCATTTGATCAATGGATTGAAGTCCCTATGATCTTGGCAATTCAGAGGCAGATCATAGATGCCTGGCAGCTTCCCCTGTGCCTCTTGCTAGCTTTTGAATATTCCCCCATTCACCTGAGGGAGCCAGCCTTGAACAGCCTTGAGTGTCATCCTGAGAAAAGCTGCCCTGTATGGACAGGTCCTAGAGGCCCCACTGTGTAGAGACCCAAGACAAGACAAGGATCCACAAGCATCTGATGTAGGAGGGAGGAATCAGCTTGGAAGTGGGACTCGGCCCACCATATACCATGAAATTCAGAGATGAATGGGTCCACCAATTCTTCCCAAATGCTCAAATCATGCAATCATGAACTTAAAGAAAAGATCGTTTTAGGTCATTTTGTTTATTTTTCTGACAGCAATAAGAGACTAAGCAATCCAGAAGCCATTTTGCTAGGCCGTTGAATCATGTAAGCACTTGCACTTAGCCGGCTCAGGGCAGACTCAGATTACCCAAGACTCCTCAGTTGACAAGTCATTTTAGTAGAGTCATTTCTGATTCTAGTAGAATAGACGCCAACTCCTCCAGCTCTTGTCTTTCTGGCCCTGGCTCTTGATCCCCTATGAGCTCATAATAGCCTCCTCACCCCCACGCCTAACTCAAAGAACAGCCATTTTAGAGTCTCTAGCTTTTACTGCTAGTCTAGGGCAGGGTAAGGGTTCTGTAAGGACATCATGCCTGGCGCAATCCCAGCTGGTGGGAGATGGCTAGAGAGGCAGAGCGCTGCAGGGGAATAATGGTCCACGAGGCAGGGGCCAGGGATGGGAGGGGATCAAAAATCATCCTGTGGGGACGGCTTCAGAGAAAAGAGTCTTGTTGCATTAAGTCATATGAAATTGGGCTTTATGAGTGAGGTAGAGTCTGTCTTTAAGGCTTAAAGAAGACATTTGCCGCCAGTTCCTGCTTAGTGCTTTTCTTATTCTATTAAGCTTCCATTTCATGCACAAATGAATTATGCCGAGAACACTGCAGTTTAGTTTCAGCAGGCAAACAGTGACCGAGCTAGTGCCTTCCTATCACTCTGGTGTCAGTGCACAAAGGGATATTGGATGCAGCTCTGGCACATTAAACAATTAGCTCTGCTGTTACCTATAGTGTTTGTCAAAGTGTCGGGAAGATTCTAAAACTCCAGGAGTAGGAGGTAGCAAGGGCAACTTGGCAGCTCTCTGAGAGATCTCAGACATCGTGACTCCTCTGGGATTTTCTTCTCAGGGTGTAAGAAATGTTCTCATTTTCACAGAATCTGGGTAGAGGCCATCGGCTCCTTGGTAGATAGTCAAGTCCCGTTAGAACCTCTGATTTCTTAAGGAAACTGCTTTGAGTTATGCACCTGCTACCCAAGGACGCATGCTCACCCATCTGTGCTGTTAGGGAAACTTTAGGATGGACACACCTAGACCTCCTTCATTCTTCGTTGTTCACTCAGTCCTCTGGTACTGTTACAAGACTTTAATAAAGCTGGAAGGTCTTTCTCAAAATTCCCTTTTCTCTAGTTATCTAACTCTGACTCTAGAGGAAGGCGGAGTGCACAGAAACATTAGGATCAAGTTTTAATGGCTTCTTCCTCTTCTGGGTTTATCATGACGTCTGGAATTCTGTCACTTTGAGGGCCTTGAGAGATGGCTCAGTGGGTAAAATGCGTGTTGAACACTCTAGCTAGCTGCTTGGCATTAGACATTCCTAAATGCAGCCCGTGGACTGGAGAGATGGATCAGTAGTTAAAACACTTGCTACTTTTGCAGAGGATCTGGGCTCATTCCCAGCACCCATACCGGGATTCTCACAACTGCTTGTAATTACAGTTCCAGAGGATCTGACACACTCTTCTGGCCTCTACAGGTACCCATGCATACATGCTACATACACATACACTTAGATACACACATATACACACGAAATAAGCCCTTAAAGCCTTCCCATAGTATCTTGACCTTTAAAGGACTATATGATGTAATATGTTAGTGTTAATTAGCAGAACTTCAAGGAAAGAATAGAGTACTCCAATAAAGACCCTCCCAGCCAAGGCTTTGGGGTCTGGGATATGGTCTGGATATGATTTGAGTTTGTTCAAGGGTCCATGTGTTGGAAGCTTGGTCATAAGTGTGCCAATTCTGAGAGTTGGTGGGACCTTTAAGAGGTGAGGACTAGGGGAAGAGCAGCAGATCTTTGAATGAACTGCCTTTTGAAGGGATTAAGTTAGTTCTTCCATGACTGCAGGAGGGGGGATTGTAATAAAGGACTGAGCCAAGCCCTCCCTCACTCTGTTCCCTCCCCCTTGCACAGACTTCTGCTGGGAGGCCATCTGCTCTACTGGGGCATGACCAGGATTGCCTGGCTAGAGCCGAGATAATGCCGACTGTGCCCCTGAATCTGCAAAACTGTGAGCCAAACAAACTCTTCTTATACACGTTATGCAGTCTTGAGTGTTTGCTGTAGCGATGGAAAACTGACTAACACAAGCTGTTTCATGATTTTGAACACGAGGTTCAATGGACAAGGGAGGAAATGAGGTGGAAAACTCCAAAGTCAAATCCTGGCTCTTAGCTTTTCATAGGTTTGCTCAGAAATACTCCATTTTATCATGATCTTGACTCACAACCCTTACCTCCTATTTCTTAAGGAATATTAGGATGCTCACCAAATTGCAGAGTTGTAGTTGGAAGGAATTTTCCTCTTGTGAGAGCATAGAAGGAAAGGATTTTGATCAAGATCATGATGTCTGTGGTTGGCCAAGCTGAACCCAACAATCAGTGCCTCTCTCTCTGCTTGCTTTCAGGCTGCTGGCCTTTATGACAGTGGGTTTCCAGGGAGCCATTCATGTGCACACAATGGCTCTGAGATTCAGCAATGACTGTACAGAGGAGTAACCTAGGCTGCCTATGCAGGGGACACTCCTACGGCACAGACAGCAGGTCTCTGCCAATGTGCAAAAGTCAATTTACCTAAGGGTGGGGATGGGGAAAGTATGAGTAATCAATTCTCTTGTTCTCTATGTGACTATTGTCTTTCTCAGAGAAATCCATGGATCTTTTTCTGCTGGGCAACCTTTGGGAATCTGAGTTGGATCATTGGCATTTATCCATCTATCTAGTAAACAGTTTGGGGCATCAACAGTGTATCCATTTCAGTCCTAAGCTCTTAGGATCAAACATTGGACCAGACAGACAAATAAATGTCTGCAATCACAGGTCTTTTTAATCTAATGATTACTCAGATACAAATCAGTTACTATGCAGAGGAACAAGTGCTCAGATTGGAGAAACACAGAGAGTTCTGATAGAGCGACCATATGTGGTTCGTCCAAAACAAGATACTTAAGAAAGCAAAAGGGAGCAGTATTCATGATCATATCTGGACAACAGGTGCCAACTAGAGTCACTGGGAGCAAATTACAACATCTGATTACCATAGTTATGAAAACGAGGAATAAAAACAACAAAATGGGAGAAGGGGTTGAGGAAACGCTTCCTAGAATAGAATACGTACACGCTCACTCGCAATGACTTTCCTACAGTGAGAATCCCCAGAATCTGTATGGAAAAGAAACTGGTAAGTGTATATAAGAGATTCAGAATCTAACTCCTGCTTATCCATTGGGCATGCCAGGTAACACCTGATTTTAATCTACTCAATGTTATTCCCTCCTACAAGGCATCCCCCCATGCCCATATCAGTCTTTCAATTAGCTATCTCCATGCTTCAGGAAGTCAAGATATCTCCAGAAAGAATGAGGCAGAAGCTCCAGTTGTACAGTGAACCCCTGTTCCCCAAGATGATTAGGAGTTTCTTCCTTTCTCCAGTACCAGAACTGGTCAGAACAAAGCCTCTTTACCAAGTTCCGGACAATGTCAATTCGTCTACCTACACTATGACCTTTTTGCCCTTGGTTGAGTCAACGTTTCTTAGCTTTTTGCCCATGTGATTTCTCACATCTCCCCCCCTGTTTTCTTATGTAGCTTTTGTTTTTTGTCCCCAAGGCATATGTTCTCCCACTGTTGTTACAGCCCCTGTTGCTCATGCTTCGACCCATTGCTCTATTAGCTTTCTCTAGTCCTGCACTTCATCCACAAGAAGACATCCTCAGCCATAGCAAGAAAAGAAGGAAATTAATATAGGGATAAAGGTAGGGAGAAAGGGTCCCTTCCATGCAATGTCCTGCTAGGCTTTAAACAGCATTATTGATCAATCAAGCCAGCAGAAGTTCACACTGGCTATGTAGCAGTGGCCATAGCTACAAGGTAATGAAGAATTGAGGTGAGAGTTCTTTCAGAGGCTACAATGGGCTGGAGCTCAATGAACAAAGCCAGTGGGCAAATGTGATGAGGATAATTATAACAGCCAGGCACTCCTGTTGCATTGTCTTGTATAAACCCAGCCTGGTCATAATATCTCCTCCACCCAGATCTCTTTAAAACTGCCTCACTCAACCGAAGCAACATTTAAATCTGCTACATGTAGCTAATCTTGCCTTAATGATTGGCAGGGTTCTGCTGCATTTCCTGATAACTTTCTTCATATGACTGAAACTTAAGAATTTCAAATAAGTAACTATATAATTGTGGCATGCAGTTTTCTTTTGAATTCAGCCACTTCAGGCAGGGGACATGTATGCGTCATAGGGGAGCTGAGATAGGAGGGAAATGGGATCTATTCAAAGGAGATGAGGAAGGGCTTTTGAATGAAATGGGAAGTCCTTGCACACATCTTCAAACCCAAAAGGTAGGCAGTGTCCTACCCCACACCTTAGAGATCATAAAATTCCTCCTACTTACAGTGAATATGGACTTTCTTTTTTGTTTTCTCTCTCTCTCTCTCTCTCTCTCTCTCTCTCTCATTTCTTTCTGGTTCTTTTAAGACAAGGTCTCACATGGTAGCCCAAGCTGGCCTGAAACTCACTATATAGCGTAGGCTAGCCTCAAACTCTTCAATCTCATCAAACTCAACAAATCATGTTGCCTCAGGCTCCCTCCTAAGCAGTTTCCAATGAAGATGTTCTAGGCAAAAGGGATTTTGCAAGGCCTTTCCATTTGGGAGCTGTCACTTGTAAGGAGCCCCTGTGTGGAGGACTGTGTGCTGACAATCAAGAGGGAAGGGTGAGGGAGGAAAGGGGCATGATGAATGGGTCCTGTTTGGTCTGATCAGCTATCTTACATGCTGTTAATGTGGAGCAGCTGCTGGTGGCGCTGAGGAAGAAACACCGTCTGCTGTTGTTCCTGAGGCCTACCTGGTAGGGGCCAGCCCAGGGTGCAGCAGATCCACGGTAAGAATCAGGTGAAAGAAAGGGACTCCTGATCAGGGACCACGCTGGCCTCTTCTCCTTCCTCCCCTACCATCCAGCTGGACATCAGAATATTCTTTGTAATTAGCTACATTGCAGCTTGGTGCCTGGGTCCATTTTATCCTCAGATGGGAGCTTAGTTCCTCTCAACTAATCCTTTTAGATGTGCTAGTAAAATACCATTTTAAAATAAAAAAAAGAAGTGGGGCGTGGTGGTGCACGCCAGCACTCTGGAGGCAGAGGCAGGCGGATCTCGGTGAGTTCGAGGCCAGCCTGGTCTACATAGTGAATTCCAGGACAGCTGGGGCTACAAGGAGACCCTGTCTCAAAAAGCAAAAGAAGAGGGTGGCTGAGCGAGCGCTGGGGCTGAGCCCTGCGAGGGAGGAGGAGGAGGAGGAGGAGGAGGAGAATCCTCAGTGGAATAAGTCTCACTCTTACTGTCCTTGCAAGGCAGTGCCCAAGCAGACACTAGGCCTATGAGAAGGAACCAGCCTGTGCACACACACTTCACATGGTTATGGTCAATGCAGGCTAACTGTGAAAGCTCTGATATGCTTTCTAAATGACTGTCCTGAAGGAAGATTGAGATGAGGAACAACTGGCAGAGGCACGACACCCACAGGGTATGTGGTCAGCGTGAGCCTAAACCTCTAAGGCTGGGTGTCCCCGGCTGCAAAGAGATGGAGCAGGAACAGGCTGCTGGTCTCTGAGCCAACATCTGTGTCAAATTCTGAGGTCAAATAGGGTGATTGTGACCTGAAAAATGGAGGATTTAAAACCATTCATACCATCATTTCTGGTTTATTACCCAGACTTGTATTTTCTGCAGAAGGGTTGATGGCTTTGGTTTATGGGAACTAATTAATGCATGACACATTCCAGGAATCCCATTCTTATACCTTTTCTTCACCATCATCCTCTCTCTCTCTCTCTCTCTCTCTCTCTCTCACACACACACACACACACACACACTACCCATAACACCTGGAACATTAGGGACTAGGAAATGGATGTATATGAAGGAAACACTTAGCAGAAGTGAGGGATGGGGGTCCCCAGACTCCTTGAGTCATTCACAGCCTGTCACAGCTAAGGAAACCTCAGAGACCATCTAGATGGGTAATCTTCTTTTACAGCTAAGGAAACTAGACCTGAAGATGACAGTAACCCAGATAGTCCATGACCTTCTTTTTAAAACCAAAGTAAAGTCAATTCTTCCCACAGCCTACCCACACCCTCTAGCTCCAGCTGAAAGCTGCACTCAGATGACATCCTTTGGACCTATGCTCAGCACAAGCCTGAGGAAGATGACCACATCCATTACCAAATCCATGATAAGTCAATGTTCTCTTACAGGATGAGGGGAGGTGGCACATCGACTACCTAGTTTTCCCAAGGGTATCACTAGAGTCGTCTGGCCCTCATATGACTCAGCACTGAAATTTCAAGTGCTGCTATGATCTGAAGAGAACCCCACAGGCAGCTGGAGAGTCAGACTGAAGTCATCTTCACCTGTAGCCTTTCTTGGTCCTGCTGCTCTAGACTCCTGACTCCTCAGTTTGCTGGGACTAGGCAAAGTATGTGTGCCTGGGTATATCTGTGTGTGGTAGACAGCTCCAGCTGGAGATCCACTTTACCTCATAGCACTGACCCAGAGCCAATGCTCCCAGTCAGAGCGGTTGTTAAGGGGGAAAGAAAGGGGATGGAGTACGTGACCAGGCAGTTCCAAAGCCTAGACTCTAGACACAGAGTCCCAGCCCCAACTCTCCCTCCCTTCTGCTTAACATAAACCCAAGCCAGTAGAGGAAAGCCATGGTGAGGTCACTGCATTCCTGGAGAATACAGAGCCTCTTTGTCCAAGGCTGCCAGGCCTCTGGCTCCAACTGACTCACGCCGCCAGGCTCAGGCTATACATCCCCTCCCCTCTGAAAAATGAGCATTCTCAGAGTCTTCAGGACTCAGCCATGGCAGACTAAGGACACAGACCCACCGAAGCATAAAAACACACTCACAGGGCTGGAGAGATAGTGCAGCAGTTAAGAACACAACTGTTTTTGCAGAAGATCTGGGTTCAAATCCTAGCACCTACATGGCAGCTAACAACTGTCCAGAACTCCAGTTCCAGGGGACAGTCTCTTCTGTCCTCCATGGGCATTGCACGACATGGGTGCACTTACCTACATGCAGGCAATACACGCACACACGTTGCCCTAGTTTGTTTCTTCATTGCTGTGATAAAACACTTTGACCACTACCAACTTGGGGAGGAAAGGGTTTATTCAGCTTACATCTCCCAGGTCGTATGTAGTTCATCAGGGAGCCCAAGGTAGGAACTCAGGGCAAGAACCTGGAAGCAGGAGCTGGAGCACAGGCCATGGCTTGCTCCCTTGGCCCCTGCTCAGCCTGCTTTCTTATGCTACACAGGCCCACCTGCCCAGGGGTGGCACCAACCACAGTGGGCTGGGCCCTCCCACATCACTCATCAAGAAGATGCCCCTCAGACATGGCCACAGCCCAGTCCAATAGAGGCAATTCCCTGATTGAGGCTCCCTCAACCCAGGTGTGCCAAGTTGACACTAAAGCCATCCAGCACACACATAAAATAAAAATAATAAATAAAATAAAATAATAAATAATTTTAAAAACATACAAACATGCACACACACAATGTAGACATACACATATGCACAGATATGCATAAACACACATGTGCACACAATGACACAGGTGAACACATACAAACACAGGCACACAGATACACAAACATACATATACACAAATATACATGTGCACACACAGCCACACATGTACACATACATACACACAGAGGCAGGGGCACGTAAGCATGCATATACACACAGACAAGCACAAACATACACAGACAGACTGCACACATAATGATTGTCAGATGTACACAGATGCACATAGGTAGGCACAATCCTGGGGGAATAATCATACCTGGTATACAGTCTAGATGGATCACTAGGAGAAAAAGATTTCAAAATGCCTGCATCCACTACCAGCAACAGTGTGCTGGGATTTTCTCATTTCCAGTTTTTTGTTTGTTTGTTTGTTTTTTGTTTTTTTAGTTTTCTTCTCTGTAAAAGGAGAATGCCTATGTGGAATGATTGTGGTAGACTATAGTAAAACAGAACCCCCTACCTGTATCTGCATCAGCAAATTATAGTGCATGCTAGTGTTCTTAACTGGGACACCATCCCAATCCATAGTCATCCTCCTCTCTCTGACAGTGTCCTTCCTATCCAGCAAGCTGGGGGCCTGCACCAGTCTTCCCTGTCCATCTTACGGCATCAGGACTTATATTATGACTATGGGACATTTGGGGGTCCTTCACATTCAGAAATGGAGCAAGAAAAAATTTAAGCTTGCCATGTGGCTGGAACTAGAACTTAGAAATTTAATGGCATGTAGTGTGGACTGAGAAAAACAGGAAAACTGTTTATAGACCTCAGAGGAGATTCAGGGAAGCAAGCAGAGAGCCACAGAGAGGCAAGGCAGAGGAGCGTGCAGGTGCAGAGCATGTAGGAGGTGCTCAGCCACTTCCTGGGGCCCAGCCAGACCTTTTGCTCTTGCTTCGAGAAGACACGCCCACATCTTTGCAGTTTGCATCTTTGCAGTTCACCTCTTCTGTTCTCCAATACTAGCTTGAGCTGGCTTCTGATACTTGTAGATAATTTGTCCCCATGACCCAGAAAATGCTGCTGCTGCCAGCATCACACTGATGGTCATACACACAGAGATTCTATCTTCAACTTCGGCATCCATTCCTAAATATATTTAATAATGTGACTCTGCATCCCTTTTTAAAAGATAATGAGGTACTCGACCCCCAGGGTGAGTGGCAAACCTTCGTCTCAGGCACTGTCATCATTATGAGGAAAAATGTTGTTCAGGGAGTGAGGACAGAAACGCATGACCAATGCTCCTCTAGCCGGTCTGCCTTGGAACATGCTTGGATTGTGACAAACTGCATGTTCCTTTGAAGTGCTGTCATTTACCTTGGACAAATACCTGTTCTGAGCTTTGGAAGTATTTAAATAGCAGGACCAGGAGCTGGAGAGATGGATCAGAGGTTAAGGGTGCTGGCTGTTCTTGAAGAGTACCCAGGTTCGGTTCCCAGCACCCACATGGCAGCTAACAGCTCTCTGTAATGCCAGTTCCAGGGAAATCTGACACTCTCTTCTGACCTCCGTGGTCATTGCACGACATGGATACGCTTACATACATGCAGGCAATACACTGATACATGTAAAATAAAATAATACAAATAAATAAAATGTTTTTAAAATTAAATAATAGCATGACTAGTGTGAGAAGTTGCGGACCCTGGCCACAGAACGGAATGCTCAGTGGGTGGCAGCTATTTGGAAGTTGAAGATTACAGAAATTTTTTTTCCATGGTTAGAAATTTTAGGGGAGCTTTGAAAAAAGCCTTGCCCACAGAGATTCTGGTCTTATTGGTCTGGGACACTGCCCAAGAGTCAAGATTTTTCTGTCTTCCATGGTTCTGATGCTCAGCCAAGGCTGAGAACCACTTCCCTCTACAGTAAAGATAATGGAGTGAGAGCAGGAAGCCTATGGACTGTTTCTCTGTCGGTGTGACTGAGCTGGGGTGGAAAGCAAAGGTGAAGGACATGGCCTCCAAATGGCCCATCCTCACACTTCCCTTGGGTATGAGTTCAACGCTAAGGGTGACCTAAGTTTAGGCATCCTTCCAAAGCCATTTCTGTTCCCCCAGTGCTCAGACCCTTCTGACTGACACCCATGTGGTCAGTACCCAAAGGAAAAATTGAAGTGCCTGTGGCCTGAGAGACCATTCACTGTAAGAAATGAGAGGCCAAGCCTTGCTCAGTGGGTGGGGCGGGCCTCTGTCGGCTATCTGGACAAAGAGATTGTTGGGAACCACATACTTCCAAAGTTATGATTATAATTTGAGCTCATTCATGCTGTTCTCAAGGACCAGTGTCCTGACATATGGCAAAGGTAGAGAGAAGGATTCAGGGAGAAGCAAGAAAGAGCCTCAACTCATTGCTTCAAGCCCAAGGGAGTTCTGAAAACCTCTCTAACTGACTTATTTGAAACTTTAATGACCAGAACCAGTGAGTTGCAATCCTTGTATTCTGAGTTTACATCTCAATTCTGGTTCATGTATAATTACCATGGGCTATATGAGGCACTGTGTGCTTCCAAAAGACTAACACAGTGAAAGTCTTTGCTTATCTTTTGTAGGAGACCTTCTTTAAGGTGGCTGATAGGTTCATTCCTCTCAGTGACTGCCACCCACACCCCCAACATACTTAACCCTATAGGCATTAAGTATAATATGACCCTGCCATACCCTCTTGGACAGAGTTGATTAGATGAATAATAAGACCCTGACCTACACTCAGTCAAGCAGAGACTTTCCCTTAGAGCTAGTTAGTAAGGGGAATTTCTTTCGACGTGGCTGGATGCGAGTTTCTACTCTAGAGCTATCAGAGAGTGTGTTTTCTGTTGAAGCAGAGGGATGAGGATCCTTGTGGACAAACGAGTCTCTCCTCTGTCACCAGTACCTACTTGAAGTCCAGGTACATCCTTGTCCTTGGGTCCACCAGACATTTCTGTAACATCAGAATCATAAATTGTCCTTTGATAATGTAAGCTGTCTTGAGTTTATTTCTGTGATTTGGAGTCAATAATAACAAAAAGTTACATTTATTTAATAATTATGTTTGTGGCATGAACTATAATAAGTTCTTTTTATATGGTAATTAATTTGATTCTACTTCACCCATACAAGTAGGAACCGATTATGTACATTCTTGTCTGTACATATACCGATGTATAGATAAAGAAACCAAACCATAGAAGGCTGAATTGCCTAAAATCATATAGGTCAAATGGCATAAAGCAATGGGCTCAGAGTTTATTTATAACTTTCTTATGCATACTCCATCAAGGGACAAACTACTCAGTAGTTCATAGCAACGTAAGCCATGGTACAAAGTAACCAGAGGTTTACAGTTTAGGAAAGGGCCTGGGCTGGGAGGCTTCTGGAGAGGGAGGGCAGATGGGGGTGTGCAGAGCTATCTCTAAGAAGTTAGACCAGATGGAAAGCTGCAATCCTTGTATTGCTATTACATGGAGAGGACAAGTGGCTAACAATGGGGAAGAGGAGGTGACCTGGCATGGGCCACATTGGCGAAGAATCCCACTGATTACCACAGAGGCCGTGAGCGGTTCCAGAGACCCAGAAGTCAGAGATCAGATATAGTGGGGCCCTGAAAGGTTTGAGCTGATGGGAACTTTGATGATCATGGCATTTGGGAGCACCTTCCAGTGCAGGGAGAGGGGAAGGAGGCAGGGACCCCAGTGGGAAAGAGATTAGGAGGCTTGAGTAAGCCAGTAGGAAATGGAGTTGGCTTAGGTCTTGTTTGGGTTTCACTTCAGACATGCTCTGAAGCCTCAGAGGTACAAAGACTGCTTTTGTTTCTTCTTTCTTTTTCCTTACCGAGCCTGCTGTTAGAGGTAAGGAAAGCTCTAGCCATCCTGTCGGCTGTCAGATAGTCTCATAGGTGGAGTCTACTGAAAGGACAGGTCCTGACTGACTCCTCAGAGAGAGAAGCACATGTCTCCACCTCAGTCAGCAAACTTGCACATGGGTTCTGAAATACAGCCCAGGTTTCATGGCTGCATCTCCAACCTGATTTCAGAAAACTAAATACTCATTGCTGAGAAAAACAAATAGGAACAAAAGCCCCATGATGCTTCAAAACAGAACTTTCATGTGGAATCTTCATGTGCTCAGGAGGCAAATGGTGGGGGAAGGGGGAGAAGATCCATGGCAGAGCCTCCAGCATTAAAGTAAAAAATGGATTTCAATAAAACGTGATATAAAAACAAGAAATAACTGTAAATGGAATTGAGAGCAAGTGACATAAAACTCCAGTGCAAGGCTGCTCACTGCAGTTCTGGAAACTTAACTTCTCACAGCTGTGCAGCCATCAGTATTCAGGGCTCTTTTTCTTTCTACACCCGTGAATTTGTCACTTGCGGTGGCGTATGGCAGCTCTCTGGTTTCACATAGCTTTTGCTGTCCCTGTAAACCTCAAATGACTGAGGCTGGGCAAGTGTCCAACACTTCTCAGGAAGCAAGGCATGATCAAAGTCGGGGTCAGGGCCATGATGGAATAGACCCTTTTGCTCTCTTGCTTACAACTTCCTACCCTGTCAGTAAGGCACCCCAGTCAAAGGGCTTCTTTACCCATCAGCAAAACAGAAACCATGGTTCCAGCTTGGAGAGGGCTCCTGAGAGAAGGCAGGTGATAGGGTTCCCAGGGGCACTGGCTCTGTGATCTTCAGTTTGCCAGGGAGTTAGAGCAGGATATGCCCCCAAGTGACAGAAAACTCATAGCACTGCTACAAGGGGAACTATGAGCTCTCGCCAATTGGAAGGAATTTTGCGATGAGAATCTAAAAGCTGGAAGCCCTGGCCTCCATAAATTTCCCAAGACAATCCTCGATTCCAGATTGGACATCTTTACTTTCTGGAAAATTCTATCCTTTGCTGTCTGGGAATTCAGCCATGCCATGTCAGTCCTTCCGGCTGCCCTCCCTTCTATCAGAGTTGAAGGAGGCCAGAGTCAGTTTCTGGAAAATTCTATCCTTTGCTGTCTGGGAATTCAGCCATGCCATGTCAGGCCTTCTGGCTGCCCTCCCTTCTATCAGAGTTGAAGGAGGCCAGAGTCAGTGACCTATAAAGCCTCCTTCTCTTCTCAGGGTCTAGGACTCTGCACTCTGCAATTGCTAATAGGAAGTATTCCTTCCAGAAGTGGTTAAATAGTAGGAAAAGTTTTATTGGTTAAGAGCCATACATGTTATCTTCTTCATTTTTTATTGTAAACATGTAAAATGGACATTATCACCCCATTTTACAACTGAGGAAACTGAGGCTCAGGGAAATTAAGGGAGACTGAATGGAGAAGAGATTGCAGTGGTTATAAGTATGGACTAAGTTCATGAAAGCTGACTTTAAGTCTCATCAAGTGATTTACCCCTTGTGAGGAATAATGAGATCGTACCACAGTACCAGAGTACATATTAAACACTTAACAAATGGTATCTAGTGATGGTGGCCTGTTACTTTTACAGTAAATTATTTGCCCCCGATCCTGAAGTGAGATGTAAGACTGAATCCTCCATCTCCAGAGTCAGTGCACTTTCCATGAAGCTATGCCCTCGTGTGGGTATAGCTGTTCACTGAGCATCAGCACTACGACTGGGCACTTTTTAAATGATTCCACCTCAGTTTTCTCAAGAATCATGAACCAGGCACCATCACTCCTTATTTCTAGGACTTGGAGACCAAGTGAAAGGCTACTTGTTATCTATCTGGCTTCTCTTAGAACAGAAGCTAATTTTGACCTTTCAGTTTTCTAACACAAAAATGAACCTGTGAGCCCCCGTCTCTACTGGCCCCCAACTCTGCACCTAACACCTACTACATTCTGCATGTGCTCAGAAATCGTCAGGATTTCACAAGACACGAGCTGTGCTTGAATGTTGTGATTCCACGACAAGCTGATTTGATTCTGGCAAGTGCTTCCAAAGCCAACTTGCGTCTCGGTGTTCCAGATACTTGGTACCCCCAGACAGGGATAATAGAGAAGGCTCTGTTCTTCAGAACCTGAGATCAAGGAGAGTTTCTCTACTCAACAGGTGTGAATGGGTCAGATGGATGGGGAACTAATTACTAAGTCTCTGAACCCCAGTAGGTACCCATTTATTTTAAAAAAGCAGATCCTAGGCTGTGTGCTCAGCCTGGAGCACAAAGGCAGATGGCAGGCAGTGCAGGGGATCCTCAGAGAGTCACTGGGGACCCACTCCATCACAGTTTTTCCCAAAGGAATGGTGTTGGGGCTTGCTGTACCTGGTTTGATGTCATGGCACAAACAGAAATGCTCAGTTACTCAGGCAGGGCTATTTCAGGCAGGTGACCAATTTCTGCCATGGCGGAGGGCAGCATCACTTCCTACCGGCTTGTTTTGCCCAGAATTGAATGTTTTTCTGCCCTTTCACTGATTCAGTGAAGACAGTGGCCACCAAATGCCCATCCCCAGAGGCTTGACCTCAAGGCAATGCTGAGCCACCAGGGAGGCCATCAGGATTCTCTGTGCTAGCTGAGACCTGGCTCTCACCAAGCTTCCAAGGCTCTGGGTTTAACATGGACAGGCAGACTCAGATATGAAAGTCTGTTCCATGTCAGAAGAAGTGCTTTTGAAGTCTCTGCTTTCATCTCCTAGTTGCTTCCCCAACCAGAAGTGACAGGGAGGGATAAAATGCAATTTATTCATCAGTCCAGGCGGCTCATTTCCAAATACAATAGCTACGTCAGGCAGCAGATCTTCCTGGGAAGAGACAAAAGAGGAGGGGGAGGGGAAAAGACCATGAAAAATAAGCCTCCATGGAAAAGCAAGCCATTGGACAGGGGATTGATTTATAGAGTGACCACCAAGAGGTCCTGATTATTGGAACCAGAGAGTGGGCCAGGCACCTATACTCAGGACCTGTCTGAGAAAGAAGATGGCTACCAACTTGAGATGGTACTGGTATGGTACTAGAAACCAGACTTTAAAATAAGGGTTAAAAATAAGTCCACAGGTGCTGGGCCTCTGAGGATTCTGACCTCAGGCAAATGGTAGGGGCTCCCTTAGCTATTCCTCCAGCAAGGCATCTGAAGAGGCTGGGCTGCAGGGCTATGGGCATTTTCAGGCAATTTCCGTGAGGCTGGGAGAATCTTCTGGTGCTACTCTTGGGGCAGCAGAGGGTCATCACTTCTCCCACTCTGAGGCCTTCCGCTCCTGTGTAACATGAAGAAAGGGTTGCCTGCCGCAGCCTGTTGGTTTAAGATGAAAGAAAATAATGTGTGGAAAATTACAATGTGGTGTTTGGCATTCAAAACACATTTAAAATTTAAAAAAAAAAAAAAAAAGTGTTCCTTTTTCCTAGAATGCACAACCCCAGGTTGTTCTCCAGGCAGATTTTGAATTTACTGTACTGATCTCCATTTTGGATTCTAGAAGGAGCTCTCCCTCCTCCTCCTTCACCCTCAGGCATGACTGCATCCCTGTTCCTATCACACCCTCTGCAGCACCCATCACCAGGCAGGAGTATGCTTAGCGAACTCATGTTTGGATCAAACCCCACATGAGAAAATCAACATTGATCTGAACTGAGCATCACCATCATGAAATGAACATCTGGAATTCAGGGATAAATCTGAAATGTTTCCAGCAATTGTCATTCTTCCTTCTGCCTCACTAACAGCTTTGGTTGTTAAGTTTCAGAACCTTGGCATTGTCATTCAGCAGCAAGGGGCTCTCTGTTGCTGCCACGGGCCCTGAGCTTCTGATGGATGTTCATTTTCAACTGGGGTGAGTGGGAGAGCAGATTATTTTATGTAAGGTGTGCCTCATTTGTTTCCAATGCATTTTTCATTTCATGCTCATATTTTTATTATGTCTTAACAGAAGACAGTTTATCATGGATATTATTACATGTGATTTTTGATGTTTTTTCCTTCACATGGAGACATATTTCTCTTAATTGAAACTCCAAAATTTAGAGAATTTGCAGCTAGGAAGAAATGGCTCAGGATCTAAATGGAATTTAAAATAAAAATAAAAAGAACACTAACCACAAATTTTAAAGGTCATTTTGACTAATGTGATAAATGCTAAAATTGCAAATAATTATACAAAAGATAACAATTATGATGAAATTTAATCTCTATATTCAGCTTGTGTTGTTATTTAAATTTTATAACCATTTCTTCACTCATGAGGGATGGAAGCTTCTTCCTAAACTTACCTAAGTAGCACATATCCATTTTCTTTCTCCATCCAACTCGCCAAAGTTCTGAACCATGTTTTGCACATAAACGTCGCAGCCTTTACAGTGGCCATGAATTGTTGCACCATTTAATTTTGTAATAATGAATTTATATTCCTCCACAGATTGACAGAATTCCAACACATACATCACACAGGAGTGCTTACACTGCGATTTTCATATATGTGATTACCTCCATACTTATGTTTCAAATGGAAGGTTTAAGTGGAAACAATCCTAGTGGAATACCTGTTTACATTTCCAATGTGCTATACTGGCTCATATGTTAGCAACTTATATGATCCCAATAGCTCTGAAAAAGCTTCAGAAATAAAATTGAATGTGTACTGAACTCCAACCCTCCCCAGTGCTGGCATATTTAGTACAGAGGTGGAAGTCAGCACCAGGTGTTACCCAAAGTAGTATGCTGGGCCCTGCCATCATGGCCTCAGGACAACTGTTTCCATGGACTCAGCACTGTCCATTGCCTTGTCAACCCTCTAAAGTCATGACCTGCCTTGGATCAGAGTTTCTCCCAACCTCCTTCAGAAAATTTGTGGTTGCCCTACTCATAGGCTGTGATGACTTCTGTGATACCTTCCCTAATATCAAAGCTCTTCTTCACTTCCTCACACTCTGTCTATCTTTATTCATTTCAGAGAAGCCACCTTGGACTGGTAGAGCTCCTGTTGTCATCTTCTGTGACAGGCTCACGTTTTTCTGTAGTTCAGTGACCCTCGCTGAACACCTCTGGTCTCCACTAAACATCATAGATGTTTCCAGGGAAATAAAGGTTAGAATGACATCAGAACAGAGTAATTAGTGCACATCACAGCTCATGAGGGTCTTCATGACCCACCTAATGGCAAAGGCACACAGAAAGGTATTTTGAGAAATTTTCTTTGGCTGAGAGGCAAACTTGGAGTCTCTCATGCATATGCATATGTATACATATAATTTTCAAGTAAGTAGACATTAAATAGACAATACATCTTCAATAATTATCTGTTTTCATGTGTCTTTTTTTTTTCATCAGCCTGCTGTTGTACTCCAATTCTTTTTTTTAATGGTGCTGGGGATTGAACCCAGGGCCTTGTGCATGCTACACAAGTGTTCTACATTGAGCTACATCTCCAGCGTTCCTGTGCCCAAATCTTAAAGGATAACCTGCTATATCTAAGGAGGATCATAAACATGAGATGAATGAAGAAGTGAAGAGTCATCAAAAGGAACCACAATTCCCCATGTTCACAGTTCCTGTGGAGATGGACAGCTGGTCCAACATAACCCTCCAGGCATTGGCTACAGTTCTGCCCTGGAGACACCCCTTCATTTGCCTTTCCAGTGAAGCGGAACTTCTGAAGCTCTCAGCCATTGTGTTAGGATCAGGGCTGGACACAGATGGAAGAAAACTCTCACATACTTAATGTGGCTCAGAAAGGAAGGGGTGCTGCATCAGCCTGTTGTGGGCCTGGTCCTAATTCTATTTTCAGTTGCTCAGCCTTAGTCTAAGGTGCCACATAGCACAAGCTGCTATAGTTTCTCACTGTAGGATCTCACTTCATGCTGGGATGGACCAAGCCTGAGTTCCTAGCATTATGCAGATACTGAATGCTGTGCTTGGTTTGGTGAGGCCAGAGAAGCCAGTAGGCCCTTTCCCCTCCATGAGCTCACAGTGTGTGGACCACTGTCTTTTTCTCTCTTCATGCTTTCCCACCCTTCCTGGCTTGCTCTCCATTTCTCACAGTTGGCCACTCTCCTGGAGTAGTCTATATTTAACTCTCTAAGGCTCATTAACTACAAAATCCCTAGCTTCACCACCAGACCAATTCAGAGGAGTTATTTTTTGGCTACAGTTATTCTTCCTTTTGAATATTAATTTCCTTTAACACTTGCCCTATTAATCACTTTAACAGTGAAATTAAGACAATTATTTTAATGAGGTAATGGGTGATAAAAAGCAGATGATACACATTTATTACACAGTAGGCCAGAACGTCTTGATAAAAGTCAGCCTTGTCAATAATATATTAGGTGGGAATGTGCTCCAGGAGTGTCAGGCTAAGGACTGCTCTGTTTCACTGATTTAAATATGCCCGTTCTTAGCATGCTGAGTTTATGCTTTTGAGCCCCGTAAAGTGGAATGCTGATCACTAAGAGTGACAGGTTATTATTTTCTTCTGAAATCCAGGGGTAGCATCTAGAGGCTGGGCCCTGGATGGCAGCTTCTCCCTGCTCTGTCCTTAAGTGATATTCTTCCTCATTCATTGATTTCTGACTGTAGTCTTCTGTTTCCTCAGCTTCTAGCTTCCACATTTCTTCCACCTCCCATCCCTCCCCACTCAATCTTGTCTATTCTCTTCCTATTGTCAAGAGAGTTCTGTCCTTATGCAACCGTCGGGTTCCCCAGCCAAGAGAGCAGAAGTTTAATGTTAGATCACAGAGAGGGAAACTGACCAGAACCCAAGTAGTTGTAAGCATCAGTCCCCACTCACCAAAGCCAAGAGCCGTTCTCATGTTCTTGTCTCTGTCCAATGCTCCAATGTCTACCCCTCCCATTGGCTGGGAATCACGTGAAAAATTCTTGTGATGAGAAGTTCATCTCTTTGGCTTGAAAGTGAAGCAGTTTCAGTAATTCTGTTCTTAAAGTTTTTCTTAAAAGAGCTGAAACCAAAGATTCAAATAATAATCATATACCCATGTTCAATGCAGCATTTACCACAACAGCCAAAAAGATAGAAGTAGCATAACTCTTGTCAACATGGATAAACAAAATGTAGTATACTCATATATTGTAATTCTATTCAGTAAAGTTTTTTAAACATTTTTATTTTTTTTATTTTGTGTGTATGAGTGTATTGCCTGCATGCATGTAAGTACACCCATGTCATGCAATGCTTGTGGAGGTGAGAAGAGGGTGTTGGATTCCCTTGGAACTGGAGTTATTGTCAGTTGTTAGCTGTGATGTGAATGCTGAGAATCAAACCTGGGTCCTCTGTGAGAGCAGCCAGTGCTCTTAAGTGCTGAGACATCTCTCCAACCTAGAATTTTCAATATATGTTACCACATACATGAATTTTGAAAGGATTCTCCTTTCAAAGTAAAATTATCAATACATAGAATCACAAGGGTTATGTGATTTGACTTACATACAATACCTAGAATAGGTCAATTTAAAAACATAGAATACATAAAATATGATACCAGGGTGTACAGTGGGAATAATGGTGAGTTGGAGATTGATGGACATAGAGTTTCTGTTTGAGGAGATGAGAAAGTTCTGGAAATGAGTAATAGTAACAGTTGTACAATATTATGAATGTTAACACCACTGATTCCCACACTTAAAATGATTAAAATAACATATATATAAAACATTTTCTATCTTTAAGTTAGTATACAAAGCAATTGGTTTCCGTGTGACATTTTTATACATATATCCTTACACTTTGTTTTTACTCATCCTCCCCCAGTACCCTCCCCCCAGTTCACTCTCTTGCTGGTCCCCTTCTTCCCATAAGCAGTTCTCCCCCTCCTTTCATGTCCCATACTCTGTATTCTATAATAAAGTGGGAAATGGCAGAAAGGGAATTTTATATAAAACCTTCTTTTAAAAAATTATCATAGGGGCTGGAGAGATGCTTCATTTCATCACCTCGTGCAGAGGAACAAAGTTTGGTTCTCAGCACCCACATTGGACTGCTCACAATCACCTATGACTCCAGCTCCAGGGAATCTGATGCCCTCTTCTGGACTCTGCAGGCACCTGCACACACATATGCCCATATACAGACATATACACACAATTAAAAATAAATTAAATCTTTTAAAAATAAAAATAAGCCAGGCACGGTTGCACATACATTTAATCACAGCACTCAAGAGGCATAGGCAGGCAGAGCTTTGAGATTGAGGCCAGCCTGGTCTATACAGGGAATTCCAGGCCAGCTGGGGCTATAGGGAGACCCTGTCTCAAAAAAAAAAAAAAAAAAAACCCAATTAAATAAATAAATATAAAAATTTTTAAAATGCCTTTAATATTTTAATCTTTGGTTTATTGAATATAACTTATAATAGAGGAAGTTTTCAAACACCCCCCACAAGCCAGTCCTTTCCGCAGAGGGAAATATAGCCTCCTCAAATGATTCTGTTCAAGGAATAGTTAACATTTCTTACCAACTGCCTTCAGCACCTTCTACCCTTCTTTGCAGCAGGTAAAACCCAAAAGCACATGAACTTGAACAGTTTCATTAAGGCCATTCGGCTCCTATGGAGCATTCTGAACTCAAGCTCCCTTCTGGGGCTATAGGGAGACCCTGTCTCAAAAAAAAAAAAACAAAAAAAAACCCTAACTAAATAAATAAATATAAAAATTTTTAAACTGCCTTTGATATTTTAACCTTTGGATTATTGAATATAACTTATACTGAGAGAAGTTTGTAGAACAAATATATGCCTCTAGATGCCTTACCACAAAGCGAGCATTCCTGTAACCACTCCCCAGGTAACAGAAACAGCACAGTCAGTCCTCTAGAAGATAACTTCTCCTTCTAGTTACTTCCCCTCTATCCCACACCTTCCAAAGATGACCACTGTTATAAATTTTTGTGCTTATCCCTTTGTTGTTCTATTTTTAAGTTTTGCCATCAATGCCAGCAATGGTAAACACTGTAGTTTAGTTTAGGTGGCTTTTGAAATCTTTATGTGCTCTTTTGTGTCACTGCAGTATTTTACAAAAGTTTATTTGAGATTCTCTCATGAGTTTGTGTGAAGCTGTAGTTCTTTGTTTAATTGCTATATAGTATTACTTCATGTGGTTATACTACAATGGATGCATCTAAGGAACTCTTGATGGGCATGTGGGCTATTTCCAGTCTAGGGCCATTGTACTCTGCACATACTTATCTGTGACTTCTCGTGCAAGAGTGTTCAGTTTGTAACTAGGTAGGGAACTACCAAGATGTAAGCTATTCAAACTTATCAAAGAATGCCAGCCTCTTTTCCCATTTTCATGTCTACCAATAACAACAGAAGAAAACTAAAGCTCACTTGCTTGTGTGCCAGGAATTATGAGTGAAAAGGAAGGGACTCCCCTCCCCTAAAGGAATAGAAACCAAGATAGACACTGTCAGTGCTTACCTGGGGGCCCATTTTCCCATTTTCATGGGCCCCAACTCCATCACTGGTGACCTTAGCTTTCAGTCACTATTCTAGGCTCTGCTTAGAGATTTGCTTGTAACTGTTCACCCAAGGTGTGGACAGCTCCATGTCTGGTGAGTGAGCTTCCCCTGTCCCCCACTGCTCAGCCATTGACGAGCAGGTGTATAATAAGCAATCAAGACAAATTTTGAGGCTTATTAAACACTAGAGCTCCCAGGTAGGATCAAGGCAAAGCCACCACCATGAAACGCTGCCTACTTCTACCCTGCCTTGGTTGCCACTTTCCTGTCCCATTTCTCCTCCCCTCACCCTTACTGGGCCTTCTTCGAGAATTGACTTGTAAAGAAATTCCTTGTCTGAGCATCAGCTTCCAATGAATCAAATGTAAGAAAAGAGCCCGTACCCATGAGAAGCCAAGTGTGAAACCTTAGGTACAGTTTCCCTCTACAGGCTCAGCTAAGGCCTCTATTCTAAACTCTACTGTAAAACATAGGTTGAATTACTGGGTTCAAAGATGAAACTACAGTTATATGGGAATCATCTCCCCCGAAATATGACCAGAAAGAAAGAACTAGGCTCCCAATTCTTAGAAAGACCTAGTATCAGAATTCACTTTATGCCAATTCTTGAGTATTGATGGAGGAGTATGTGTGTGTGTGTGTGTGTGTGTGTGTATGTGCGTGTGTATGTGTATATGTGTGTGTGCTTGGGGGTGGTTAGCAAATCAGTGTGATAAAGGAAAAAAAATTGAGGTAGACTCTGAGGTACTGATGGGAAAAGAATGAAGATTTAATCGGCTGGCATGCATGGCTGTTATGCCACAAAGTCAGGCTGTGATGCTGACAGGAGCTGTGTGAAAAACACAGGGACAAGCCTATATCCTTCAAAGCAACTTCATGCACAGAGCACTTCCGTGGGGCTCCTCCATCCCCACAGCAATCTTCAGTGTTATGTACACGTAGTTCTCTTATACGGATAGGAAGGAAAGGTGAGAAAAATTAAAAGTCTGGGGAGATGCTCAGTCAGTGAAATGTTTGCCACACAAGCATGAAACTGAGTTGATCCCCAGAAACCATGTAAAACAGTGAATGTGGTAGCGAGTGCTTGTAACCCTAGCACTAGGGAGGCAGAGACTGGCAGATCCCTGGGGTTCACTGGCCATCCAGCCCAGCCTACTTGGTGGGGTCCGGGTTCAGTGAGAAACGCTATCTCAAAAAACAAGATGAACAGTCCCTGAGAACAGCACCTGGGGCTGTCCCCTGGCCTCCATCTACATAGGGTTCTGAGAAACAGAAACAAGGAACACACCTTAGGCAGAAAAAAGCTGTCACGGGAGTAAATGAAGGATGCGTGAGCAAGGTTGGGCAGAACTTCCACGGTTTGTCTAGAGGGTCCTGACAGCTGGGAAGAGTGAAATGGGTGATCTGCTCAGTCTCTAAATTATGGCCAGATTCATGGAACATGGTGCAATATGTTCCTAGTCATCACATAATCACCTTATACCATAAGTCCTAGTGAAATAGATGTTCCCACAAAGGATGCTGTGTGGTCGGCTTCTAGAACTGAAACCTGGGAAGGGCAGTCTAAAGCGTACCCTAGAGCCATCTCAGAGCATGCTTGTGGAAAAGACCTTCCCATTGTCTGCAGCGGATAGGGAGGCAAGAGACTGTGGAGGATGCAGGACAGGAGGCCAGCTTGACATCCACTGACCCCACACTCAGAAACATCATTCAGTGAACACTGAGTATTTACTCTACATTGGACTCTCTGAACAGAAATTTTTACTCTGGAGTGTAAAAATCATTGCACAGATCTGGCTTCTGTCTCTATGGAGCTCATGTAGTAAGGGTCTTGACTTGATGCATGAAGAGGGTGACACCTCCTCCTTGTAGATTGCTGCCTCTGAGCTAGTCCTTCAACACTGCCTTCAGCTAACCACTCCAATGTTCTACCAGGCTCATAGTGTCTGGATGGTGCACAGCACAAAATGACTAGTTATTGGACTTGTGCCTGTAAATCTTTTGCTGCACAATGTAGCAGCTTGATCCGTCAGAACGGCATCTGAGATCCTATTAGTGGACTGAACACTAAAAAGTCTGTCTGATACGGAGGCTAGCTAGCTGTGTTCAGAAAAAGCAAACCAAAACTTATGATACAACTCTAATCCTATGAAACTAAGCCCCTGGCTCTCCAGGAGGGAAGAAACCTGGTGTAACCAACTTGCTATTAAATGGCTAATTGGTCTCATTGAGGCATTTTGAGGACTAAAAGTATATTGAGGACTGAGCATTGGTTTCCTTAGGATGTACTGAACAGTCAGTATTGGTTTCTGTCCTTAGCAGTTTGATATTCATCAGTGGCAATAGCTGGATCAGTCTTGGCTGGAGTGAGTCCATGGTAAAGCCTTCATGTCCTGTGCCACTATTCTGTTCTGTTTATTCTGTTCCCACTATGCCAGCACTAGGGTGGCCAATGGCAGAGTGTAGCTAATTTCAGCCAGTCAGGTCACTTGTTAACTTGGTGTTACTACAGAGACTTCCTCAACCCAGTATTCTAATTATAATTACAGATGCATATGAAGTTTTGTGAAAATTTGAAGCAATCTCATGCCCAAAATTCTGCTCCCTGGGTGAATATTCCCTCACCACTGTCCTCATTTTTTAAAACTATCAAACTTCCATTTTGAGATAATTATAGATTCACTTTTTTTTAAGTTTGGAGAAATATCTATCCTCCACCCTGTTTTGTGGAAGGGCTGCGTCTCATGGAATCATGAACATCGAAACTAGGCTAATGACATTAACATAGTCAAAATACCACAAGGATTCTCCATGTTGCTCCAACTCACCCCCATCCCCAGCCCCCTGCAACCATTAATCTGTTGTCCATTTAGTTTTGTCATTGAAAAATATTATATAGATAGTGTCTAGGCAAGGTGACTCATACCTGTAATCTCAGTACTCAGAAGGCAGGGGCAGTAAGGATCACAGATCTAAGGGATAGCCTGGAATATGCAGCGAGATCCTGCCTCATAAAATAAATTTAAAACGAGTACTATATAAGTGGAACCATGCCGCATGTAATATTTTGAGATTACTTTGATTACTCAACTGACCTAAGTTGCACATATCAATAGTTTCCCTTTTGATTGCTAAGCAATATTCCATGTTTTAGATGTACCACAATCCCTTTATTCATTCACTGTTTTGAAGGAAGTTACAAATAAAATTGCCATAAATATTCATGTACAGAATTTTGTATGAGCATCAGCCTTCCTTTCTCCAAGATAAATGCCCAAGAGTGCATTGCTGGGTCCTATTTGATAAGTTGCATGTTTAGCATTTTCTTAATAAGCCATCAACTTGATTTCATAGGGCTGTACCTACTGCACATTCCCATCAGTGATATATGAGCGACCCAGATTCTTTTCATGGTGTCAGCACTTAGTGTTGTCACTATTTTTTATTGTCATTTTGAGTGATGTACAGTGATGTCTCATTATGGTTTTAATCATCACTTCCCTAATGGCTAGTCATTTTGAAGGTCTTCTGTGCTCTTTGCCATCTGTGTATTGGCCGTGACATGCTTTTTCGTGTCTTTGCTCATTCAGTGGTTGTATTGCTCAGTTTAAAATAAAATTTTGTTGCCGTACATTCATCAGCTTTGTGGTGTGCTCTGTAGTGTCATTTTCATTCAAGGGTATTGTATTTGGCTGAGTTTCGAGAGCTCTTTATATAGTCTGAATATTAGTCCTTTGTTTCATGTATGGTTTGAGAATATTTTCTCTCGGGCTTCAGTTCACCTTTTCATTTTCTGAGAGCCTTTTCATCCAAAACAAAAGCTGTTAATTTTAGTGAAACTCAATTTGCTGATTTTCTTATTTTATGGATTATGCTTTTTGTAAGAAATTCAAGTACTCTTTGTCCAATCCTGAAGCTATTTTCCTGCTTATTTCCTAAAAGGGTTAGTTTCCCATCTTATACAGAAATCCATGATCCACTTTGAGCTAGCTCTTTCAGAACTTGCGAGGTTTAGTTCAAGGGTTTTCGGTTGGTTGGTTTGGAGATTTTGCTTGGGAGTGTCCCATTTCTCCATCATTGTTTACCAAGAAGCCACCCATCCTTTGTTGACTAGTTTCTATGTTCTAGTTTCCCACATTTTTTCTTTTCCATTTTTCTATTCCTTGGCTAACCCTAAACGACTTTGATTGCAATAGATGACTAGTTAAGTCTTAAAACCAGGGAAACCTGGGTTGGAGAGTTGGCTCATCAGTTAAGATCACTTATTGCTCTTGCAAAAGATTTGAGTTCTGTTCCCAGAACCCATGCTGGGAAATACATAATTCCCTATAACTTCAGCTCCAGAGCACGTGAGTCTTTATTGGCCCTTGTGGGCATCCCCACACATGGCAGACATTCACACACATACATAAGAATAGAAATTTAAAAATAAATCTTTGGGGACTAGAGAGATGGCTCAGCAGTTAAGAGAACATACTGCTCTTGCGGAAGACCCTACGCAGTTCTTCGCACCCATATCAGGTGACTCATAACTGCCTGTAATTCCAGCTTCGGAGGATCCAACACCCTCCTCTGGCTTCTGTGGAAACCTGTACTCATGTGCACATCCCCACACATATTCCCAGAGTTAAAAATAAAATAAAACCTCATAAAACCAGGCAAACTGATTTCTCCTACTTTCTTTTTTTAAAATTATTTTAACTATTCCAATTTTAGTGTACACACACACACACACACACACACACGTAATAATCTTTGTGAGACTTTGAAAGGAATCACAGTAAACCTGTGCATCGATTTAGGATTGATACAGTTTCTATGGTGAATTTTCCAATCC
>NW_008337842.1:1636582-1648368 GCF_000622305.1 Nannospalax galili | reverse complement strand
TTTATTTATTTATTTATTTATTATTATTTGCTATTTATTTATTATTTATTTATGCAGTGTTTTCTGTTTTCAGTAGCATACCAGTTTCACGTACCTTTTGTTGACACCTATGCATTTCTCTGTTGCTGTTGTTTTGAGTGATGGTGAATGGTGTTATATTTTCCATTTCCATGTCCCCATGCTCAATGTTTATATATAGAAATATAATTGACTTTTACATGTTTGTCTTGTACCTGTGACCTTGATGAATTGATTTATTAATTCTTGGAAGATTTTATGGGTTCCTTGAGATTTCCTCTCTAAAGAAACATGCTGTCTACAAATCTAGACAGTTTTATTTCTTCCTTTCTTGATCTGGATGACTGGTATTTCCATTAAAACCTAGAAATTTTGGCTTTGACTCCACACTGCCTCGTGGCTGCCAGGTGAATATGGAAGTTTGGGTTCCATATTCATGACACCCGGGGGCACAGGGGTTCCTCATTGCTGCTGGACAATGACGGAGTTACAGTCTTCACTGATGTACACTTGGCTGAAGGCAGTAGAGTGGCCAACTCTCCATCTGGCCTCCTCTCATATCACCCCCAAGCAGAGGGTGGGGAGACCACCTATGGTTCCATTTAATCCCCACCAATGCTACAGGGGTGTGTCAGGGAGGACGATGGACTATAAAAGGCCCTGTTCTTTGCTAGTCCTTCTCCAGTACCACATAGCAAGGGGCAAAAGCCCAGTGATCCTGGCCCTCTCCACCCACTCTTGGCTGCTGTGGGTGTGGATAGGGCCACGGAGTCCCCTAGAATACTCAGCTGAAGCAGTGCAGTTCTGTTGAAGTTTTCTGTCTTGCTAGATGGCCTCTTCCCTGACCTCAGGCTAATGAGAGCAGGCCTCGGTGGAAGCATTGCTTACGGATTTTGCTTTGTTGCTTCTGCAACTATTAGCATCTCTTGGGCACCAACTTGTGGGTCCAAGCCTGGGCTATAAGAGGCAGATGCAAAACCCAAGAAATGCCTCTGCACATTGATCCTTGGGTACCCAAGCTTTGCTTCCATCATCATGATTTGGGATTCAAGAATTTCTTTGTTTTCTTTAAAGGTGATGTCCCTGCATTGGACCTCTAAAACTTTTATAGATTCTAATGCATCCTGCCTCTTTCTAGATTTTTTTTGTTATGCTCTGCGCCAATGTGTTTTACCAAAGCCTCCAGGAATTCCCCAGGAAGGGCAATGACATTTACAGCTCTGTGAAGTCGAAGCAGACCCTGCAGGTGCCAACAGCTACAGGCTGGGACCATTCTCCCAAAACTGGGTCGAGCTTTTCCTTGAAAGGGCAACGGGGTGAGCCAGTGCCAGGTCTGTGTGTCCTGCACATGTATCCCGTTTATCCTCAGGACAACACCTCACAACAAGCTTTTTCCCACTAAAGAGGTGGGAAAAATAAGCCTTTAGAAGTTAAATACATTTTTCTACTGTTCTATAGCTTAGGAGTAGAGTTCACACACTGAGAGCAACACCCACTTTGTAAACCACCAGGACAGTCTGGTTCATGCAAATATTGGCTAAATGGAACAGTGCTATTTAATTATTATCATAGTAAATAATTAGACTTTCTAATACTGAAATGTAACTAGCTATTCAAGCATGTAGAGCTGATTTTGCTCTTAGACAAGACATTGAAGTATAAAAAAAGTAGGTCCTAGGTAACTGGAGAATAATACTAGCCTAGGAAGCTTGCTGATACCAGCTGTGGTAAGAATAGATGCATACCTGGTTTCTTGCACCTCCAAAGCAAATGCATTGTCTCCCTGTGTCCTCTGCTCTGGCTCTGTCTCCATCATCCACACAGGTACGTGCAGGTTGGACTTCCTTGGACAAATAAGCAAGAAAGCACCTGAACCTTTGTAAGCATCCACCTAGGCTTGCAACCCCAGGATTCACAGAGCTTTTGGCTTCTGCTGTGCCTCTTCCAACACCCTTCTGCCAGTGGGTCTTTTGGCACATGGGGGAGGGTGCCAGCTGAGTCACTTGCATACCGTCTTTAAAAGCAAGCTCTGGGCAAGGATCCAGCACCCAGCAAACCTCCAGACAGGGTGCGTTGTCTCCAGTGGTGGGAGCCCAGCCATCTCTTTGCTCCTCCCACACACTCCTTCCTCCTCCTTCTACTCCTTGGCCTCTGGCCCAAGCTGGCCTACTCCTCCTCTGTCTCACACACAGCAGGGATTCAGAAGCTCAGGCATTTTTTTCCCATAAAGGAAACAGTCCCCTCCCGTCTGACGCCTCCCTGGGTCGATAAGATTCAGACTCAGCCAGGCCTGGAGTCAGCCTAAGAGAGAGGGCTGCATCTCTCAGCAAAGCCTTCAGTATATGACCAGGCTCAGCCTACCTCCCTTTGCAGAGGTGACAGGCAGGCTATCTCAGTGGAACTGGCTTGCTGTCTGGGCCCTGATCTGGGTGTCCAGACTGCTTTTGTTAGCAACAGCAGCGCCCACAGCTGCTTAAATTTACTGAGACACCCTGTTTGCCAGGTACTAGGCATACACTCTAAGCATCACTTCATCTAAATCTCCATGAAAACTCTCTACCGTTGGTACTACCAAACCTCCACTTTATAGATAGGGCCAAGTTAACAACATCAGATGCTTAAATGATATGCCAGGCACTGAGCTAAGCCCTCCATATCCTGGGGATCCACATCTGTGGCTTTAGCTATCTGAGGATTAGAAATATTAGGGGGAAATTGCATCTGCACAGAACATGCACAGAGTTTTTCTTGTTATTCCCTAAACAATATACTATAACAACTATATACACAATGTTTATAATGTATCAGGTATTATAAGTACCTAGAGAGGACTTAAAGTATATAGGAGGATATGTACCAAATACTGTGCCACTTTATATAAGGGACTTAAGCATCCAGGCATTTTGGTACCCATGAGGGCTCTGGAACCAATTGCCCATAGATACCAAAGGAAAACTATATTTAATACACGTATATAAGCACATGTTGATTTATTCAATCCTTCCAACAATCCCATAACATGGGTACCCTTATGATTTCTATTTTGTATATGAGGGAGCTGAGTTTCAGAGATCAGTGATCAAGGTCATATAGGAAGTGCACACCAGGACATCAGGCTATAGAGCCCAGCCTCTTAAGCACTGTGCTCTACTGTGCTCTCTGCGCTGGTATATTCTGAGAGTCTCACCGCTGGAGCTATTAGAGATTAAACATGAAATGTCCCACACAGGCTCCCGGGTTGAGTGCTTGTCTCTAGCTGGTGGGGCTCTTTTGGGAGGTCTTGGAAACATTAGGAAATGGGGCTATCTGGAGAAAGTGGGCGTTTCTATGGGAGCTGTGTTCTGCCCCGGTTCCTCTCTGCCTGTCTCTCTGACTCTGGTTCATATGGCTGAGTTCACATGCTCCTGCTGCCCTACCACGGGCTGCCCTACCATGGGCTGCCCTACCACGGACTCATAAACCACAGAACTGGTCACAATGGACTGAACCTCCTGTAACTGGGAACCAAAATAAATTCTTCCTCAAACTGTTGCTGTTAGATGTTTGGTCACAAGGACATAAAAATTAACTTATGCATTTGCCCAAAGTGCTGTGTCCTGAGGGATGAGCACTGGAGCCCTGGCTAGCCAGTGTTCCTGAAACAGATATACAGTTGTCTCTCATTTGAGTAAGGAATGTGATCTCACAGCCAGTAATCGTTCAAGTCTGCCTGAGAAGAACCACCTAACCTTTGTGGTCTATCCCAGCAGCCCCTGCATTCCCTCTGGGTCCTGTGCTAAGAACAGACCCAAGCAGCCGTGCAAGTCAAACCAAGTTCATGAACTCGAGGTAGAAAGCAAATCCAGCTACTGACAGAAAAGATTGGAATTAACATCTGAAATCCTTTCCACAGCCCCGAAACCAACAATCTGGATTACTGCGGAAAATAAGGTTTAATGCTCTTCCGAGCCCTTACAGGCTTTGTAAGGGTGCCTCTGCGGTCTTCCTCACCCTCCTTCTATCAACATCCTTATCTGCTCACCCAGAAGACAGCGTGACTTTGAAGGCATGTCTGGATCTGTTCATGGGCACCGAGATAAACAGTCCGTCTCCCTGCCCAGAGTGGCTGCCTGACACTGTCAGAAACTCTCAAATATAACTCTAATTACCAAAATAAATGATTAGGGCACTTTCTCTCTCCTGCTCTGAGCGCTCCATTAAGCAAATGAAATAGAAGCATTCAGAGACACTCCCTTCCTTCCCCTCTTCTGATTAACTGCATAATAAAAATGATATTAAGTAAGCATAAATTTCAAAGAGGTCCATCTAAGTGACAAACCATCATAAAGATCACAGTAAACAAGAGTCATGTTTTTAGGTGACCTCCGTGTCCTGTCTGACCCCGCCTCCATAAACACATACATTCCTGTTGGGGCCCCTCTGACCTTCTCAGTCACCTTGACTCCATCTTATTCCAAAGCCTCAGTCTTCACGCTGTCAGTGGCTCACATCTCAGGAAGAACCAAATTACTTGCAGACACTGATCTGTGACTGGTACACAGGTCAGGCCCCGGGATAGAGGAGCATAGGGCCTCGGGACTGCAGCATCAAGATTAAGCTATGGAAGAAACCAGTCGACAGAGAAAGACTAGAAACCCTTCTCCACCTAGGCTTCATACAACAGACCCTGCAAATATAGGAGTAGCAGGTACTGTGCACATGTCCTGTAAGAGCTCATGTGGCACCTGGTCCATCACTTTTGAGTGCTTTTTCCCCAGTTCATTAGCTCACTCCCATTTTTAGGAGTGTTTTCCCTGTCTTAATAAACTCTCTTCATTTTAATTTCTAACCATGTTCCCTGATTTAATTCATAGCCCTTGAGACACAAGAACCTGGATATTTCCACAGGGGTCCCCAGACCCAGATCACTACCTGTAACACTGGTGGCCACTCAGCAGCCTTGGGTAAGGCTCTACCTGATGGGTTTTATCTTGACATCATTCTGTGTTCTGAGGTTTGCCATGTCTTGATCTTTTATGTGTCCATTTCTCTTGTAACTACCAAGCCCTCAGCCATTGCCTGGCATTCTAACCTCTGCCCAGTTCTAGTCTCTGGATCCCGTTTTTGTTTCCTGCTTGCCCTGTTCTCTCTTAGTCACTTATATCTGCCTGGGACCTCAGGTCCACACTTCTAACTGTGTCCATCCTGCTATTCATGAGGTAACCAGGGTGCAAGGCAGAATGTGGAGGCAGGTCCAGGATCCCTAAAGCAAAGGGTTCTCCAATGATTGCCCTTTTCTAGACTCATAACCCTCAGGCCTATTGGAGAGAATTCACATTATACTTCTCTATACTTCATCCTTAATTGGGGAAAAAAATGTACACACAGACAGTGAAACACTTAGACTTACAAATATCATTTGCACTTAAACATGCACATATATTTGTGTATTCACACATGGACTTATATCTATATAAATTCACATAGGCAAACATAATCACAAAGACTGATATTAAACACACACTTGGGCGTATGCATAGGCACATGTACTGGTATCTGCATATACACTGGGAGTTAAGACCAAATTAAGGTTTGCCTCATGTCTTATTACCATTTTTAATTTTGGTGTCTGGCACATTACCTGGCATAAAATAGGTATTTCCACTAACTTGCTTTTAGTAAATGACTAAATGAGAAATAGATCTGACCTCTCATGAATGTTACATTAATGACAAAAGAAACTAAGCCTGGACTCCAGTCTGAATCAGGGGTCCTGGATATTGAAACTCTGCCCCATATGTAGAGAGGAAAAACTCCAGGTGCTGCAAAAAATAAGCATCTTTTCTGAACTTTGCCCTACCCTTGGTGAAGTTCCAGTATGGGGGCGGGGGGGGTGCTCAGGTGTCCCTCCACACTTGGTTTCTATCCCAGATGCCCTTTCCTAAACAGAGTCCCTGATTTCTTACCATGCTCTGTGCTCCCAATTTGTATCTGCAAGTTCCCATATTAAAAGAAATTTTGTTTTGATATTGCTCATAGCATTTCCTGTTTTTCTTTATTTCTCAAACTGTGACAGATTTCTTTTAGGAGTCCTGTCTCTCCTCCCAGGCTGCCCTCCACCCCCTACAGTACGCTAACTGCATGGAGCTAGGAGGTAGCTTCCTTCCCACCAAGATGGGCTGTCTCCCAGACTTACTAGTCACCAAACCGTGAGTCACCAGAAAGAGAGAAGGAGCCCTGCTGCTTCTCAGCATCTCCTGGTGCTGGAACACATGCCTCAAATTGTCCCTGCCCCCGCCTCTGGCAAGGAGCCAGTGGTCAACTAACATCTGCTGGGTGGCAGCTTTACTGGAGCAGCTTTGCATCCAGTCTCTCATTCAACCCTCACAGCATCCCAGTGTGATACGAATTTCTATCACCCTTTTATAGCTGACAAAACAAGGCTTCAGAAGCCCAAGTCCACCTAGCTAGTAGGAGAAGGCATTAGAACGCACATCTCTCTCTGGCTTTTGCATCCTGCCAGGCCGGCCCATGATTTATCCTATAGTGTGCTGTATTAAAATCTGCCTGAGCTCATGAGCAAATGATAGAGATGGTAATTCCAGCTCCACATGAACTGGAGGCCATTTTCTCATAGATGAGGTCAGGGTCTTTTATTCCTGACTGAGTTCATAACTTCTTTTAAGCAGGGCTGCCTTAGGTGGTTGTACAGTTTGCTGACTGAACAAATGGTTCTGGGTGAACTCCAAGGTGGGCTGAACTCCAGCCCAGGTTCCTTGACCAAATTCTGCATTGGCCCCATGGGAGTGACTCATTCTTTCTATTGCACAAAAGTTTCTGTAGAGGCTGGGATAGCCTGGGTTTTTAAGAAACAGAATATTTAAATGCCTTGGAAAGCTTGCAGGGAAGCATCTTACTGTAGTCAAAGTTGCTGGCCAGGAACTAAGAGGTTCCTTTTGACTCCTGATCCTATACAAGCATGCCTACCTAGGTACACCTATTCTGGCACACTCATCCAGCTGTAGCTGTCCAGATGTGCTTACTTAAATAGAACCAAGGGTGACAAAGAGGGAGGCATCAAGAACTGCTTGTTTCTATGAGTTTTCACACTGAACGAAGGGCACAAAGAAGGAAGGGCTGGCCAGTCCATTATTAGGAGGCTATATTTCAAGAATTACTATCATTATTAATGGACAGTGTTAGCATTGAGACTTTCTCCTACCACAAAAAATGGCAAGGGAAATTGCTTCCACTTATATGGTCCTGGGTAGCCATAGGGAGAAGGACCAGAACTGAGAGCTGAAAGGGGCAGGCAGACAAATTTCATCTCAGCACTTGGTAAGATTCCCCCAAGGCCTTTCTTGGGTATGATTGGTTTTCTGGGAGGAAAATGGTGCCCTGTATATTTCTCCAGCTTCATCCTCGGGCCTGTTAGCCTTCACTCTCTGTGATCCGGACACATTAGCCTTTCAAAGGCTCTGTCTTCCTGCTCTCTTTCTTCTAGCTACTTGTCTTTAGATTTCTGTAGCACTAAATCAAGGCAGGCACCCTACCCTATTCCATGTATTTATGAAACTTGTCCTTTTTCATGTGTGACCAAGATTTACAATGTATTCATAGTTGATAGCATCCTATTATTAGATAGAAATTCTTCTGCTTAAGAACATGCCATAGGGATTGGAGAACTGGCACAATAGTAAGCTTAAGACCACTTGCTACTCCCAGCACCCACATGGTGACTCAAAGACTTCTGTAATTCCAATTCTGGGTGATCTGACACCCTCTTCTGGCCTCCAAAAGCACTGCCTAAACACAGTGCTCTTATATACATTCAGACAGTACACTCATGAAAATAACATAACAATAAACAAATCTTTTAAAAAGAGAACACCATGGTGCCAGGTAGGGTGGCACATTCCTATAATCACAACATTTGGGAGGTAGAGGTAAGAGATCAGGAGTTCAAGGCCAGCCTAGGTTACATAGCAAGTTTAAGGCCAGCTTGGACTACATGAAAACCTTTGTCACAAAGTGGCAAGAGGAAGAGAAAGAAGAGGGAAAAGGGAAGGAAGGAGGGAAGGAAGGAAGGAAGGAAGGAAGGAAGGAAGGAAGGAAAGAAGGAAGGAAAGAAGGAAGTATGGGAAGGAAAGAAAAGTAAAAAGTTTTTTTTGTTTTTGTTTTTGTTTTTGTTTTTGAGAAAAAGAGCTTGTTGCCAGAGTTCTCTTGGGGTCTCTTGCACTATCAGACAAACCATATAATATATTTTATGTGAATTTATTATAGTTTATATCTTGTGGGGGATGGAGAAACTTACAGAGACTAACACCCAGCACCCAGCACCCAGCTCTACTAGGCGGGCTGCCACTTTCCAGATCGCTTCCACACCTGCCCACAGTCTCCGATAACTTTCACCCACGCATCTTGGGCCCATAGTCTCATTCCAGGTTGGTAAATGCCCCCTCTCGTGACGTGGGTAAGACAGCAGGGCCATCTTTTTCTCCACATCTGCCACCACGTGTTCCTGGCGGCTTGCAGCTTCCATCCCAAGATGGCTCCCAGAAGCCCCTCTGCAGTCCAGTCTCCACAGCAGGCCCTGCCCCTTGGAGGAATCAGGTCTCTGGGACACACTCTCCACCCCTTTCCTCCTCTCTTACAATCTTTCCGCCTATCTTCCACTAAGGTCCCTGAGCCTTGGAGGGGTGACAGATGTAGGGCGATCTTTCTTGTATCATGGTGAGATAGTGACTTCTTGGGCCTCCACATTGTTTGTCTTTAAGCTGTAGCCATTGATCTATCTCAGTGGTGTTTCTTCTACTATAAAGACAAATGGAAGGAAGTAGACAGATTTAAACAAGCATGAATGTAAATACAAATGTCTAGAAGATATCCCAGTATGTGTACTATATTCATTAAACAGTATACTTGTGATGGCTTCCCCACTAGGGCCTGTAGCCTTTCTCGACACAGGGGGTGTGCCTGGTCTACAGTACCAGATGTGTGTTCCACCCCTAGGAGTGGGCCTTATCCAATTAGAAATTTGTCAGTTTTACCTATGTTGGTCAAGCCATTATTTCACTTGTAGGCATTGCTTGGCATGTCCATAATGTGCAGTATGCGGTGTCCATTGTTGAGTAGAATCATAGGGGATTCTTTCTTCTCCAACCATTTGCATAGTGCCTTCTGGCAATATGAACGTCATCCATCCAGTGGCATGGAGTTTTTTGGCTTAGTATCAGCTCCATCTCTTCTTCTTTTCCCGTGCTTACAACATGCAGTGTTCTCAGTAACATGGCCTTACCAACCTTTCTAGTGTACAACCGACATTCATGACAATAGCCTTGGTGAATATGAGGACCTCTAGGATCTCTCTGACCAATAGCTCATGGGTGGGGGAAACCTACCCCTAGTACTGTAGGTTTTCTTAACAGTTGTATAGTTTGGGAGTCTCTGTCTTCATCTTATCCAACCATAAAACTTCCAAGAATCTTATAGCTATAGCTGGCCTTTGCTTCTTCAGGTATCTTTCAAATGGGTTGTACATCTGTAAAACACTCAAAGGAAGGTTAACATTATATATTAAATCAGTCATAGACAAGGTCTAACACAGTATGGAAAGGTTTTGTCCATTCGTATTAACTGTTTTCTCCTTAGATCCTTATTAGGTACCATAGCATGGGTACGAGGCATTAATTTGGTTAGCTCTTTACCATTTTTAGTTATCCCTTTGGAGTCATTTCACACTTGGGGGATTTTACATGGAGTCTCTGTATTCTTTTATTCTTGATACACTTATAGGTACTGGCTGCAGTAGCCTGACCCTGCACTGGGCTAGGGGGGCAGGGGGTTTCTCCTGTCCCTGCTGCACTTGTTAGTTCCCTGAGTCAGGCAGGCTCTGGGTCTGCCTCCTGACTGTAGCCATATCTGTCATCTCCCCATTGGTCACACCTGGTTGTTGGGGGAGAACTTGGTGGGAAAAACTGCTTCCATCCCAGTATAGCTTTTATCAGAAGAGAAGTGCACCTTATTTACTCCTTGGGGATTCTTAACCACCCCTTGTACAGTTTTTATCCTTTGGATGTCTTTTGTAATCTGTTATTCTGGTTTTAAAACCTTCCAGAAATGCCTTAGTACCGAATTTGGTTTTCTATCAATTTTTTCTCTAGTGATTTGGGCTTGATGGCCACATTTGTTTTTGAGTAACCCAAGCGGACCATTTCTTCTGTCTGGTCTTTTTTCTATCTCTTGTAGGTTGTTCTGTTATTTTACAGACACATTTTACATGCTGGTCAGAGTCACTCAGATCTGCTAAAGCCTCTCTCACTTTACAAAGATTCTGTCCCAGGAAAGGGTTTACTAAAACATTAAAGCTCTATACCATTCTCAGGGTCCCAGTTGAATTAAGCTTCCCTTCATATCTCTGGTGAACACAGTCTTATCTGTCCCAATGAACTGGACGTTATATATTGCTTTTCTCATACCTAGTTCTCTCATTAATGCCTGCTCCTCCTTTATCGTCCTCCAGCCCTGGCTAATCATGTTAATCTCCCTTGGTGACAACCACATATCTTTAATGCCTTCAACCAGCCATCCCATTAAGGACTGCTCTCTCCTGCATTGGCCTAGGTTGAACAGTCTATATCGCAAGGATGGATGGGTGGTTATATAACTCAGCTGTGAAGCTTCTGAGGGACTTAGACTGACATCATTTGCTCCCATGTCCCATACTCTCACAAGCCACAGGGCTAAGTGCTCTCTGATTGCTTGCTTGTAAGGTTTTCCTAGTTTTAACAGTTCCAGCGTAGAGTATTTCCTAGACACCACTGTTAGCTTTTTTTTCCTTTTGTATCAACAGTTGAATCTGTGGGGCAGCTTTAGCTACTTTTATTTTTAGGTCATCTTGTTTTTTTACTATTATCTGTCTTTTCCTCTGAGTCCTTGGACCTTACACAAGTTAAAGTGTTGTGTCCTCCCCACACCCTTCTGCACCCCCCTTCCCCCGCCCCCCAGCTCAAGCTCTGCAACTGGATCTGCCAGGACCTCCCTGGCCTTTTCAACTTCCCCTGCGTGGGGGACATCTTTTATTATACAAAGTGGCCATGCCCCCTCTCTGGGCACTCCTTTTGGGGGTAAAAGTTTTTCTAGCCTCTGGATAACCTTTAACAAATCTACAGATCTTCCCATACCTGCAGCATACCTGCACATTTACAACACAGCTGTGGCTCAACCTTCTGCATGGCTGGCCTCTTTTTAGTTACAAATTTTATAACCCATTGTAAAACCCACATCAGCACTGCCATCAGCTCTCTAGCTTTTTCCAAACTTCCGTGGTTTGTCATTTTTAATGCCACCCTGCCGGCTGTGCCAATTTTGTCACCAGAGTTCTCTTGGGGTCTCTTGTGCTATCAGACAAACCATATAATATATTTTTATGTGGATTTATTATAGTTTATATCTTGGAGGGGGGGTGGACAAATTTTAAGCCACTGTTCCAGATCACTTCCGTGCCTGCCCACAGTCTCCGTTAACTTTTGCCCTCGCATCTTGAGCCCGCAGTCTCATTCCAGGTCAGTAAATGCCCCCTCTCGTGATGTGGGTAAGATGCCAGGGCCGGCTTTGCAGCTTCCATCCCAAGATGGCTCCCAGAACCACAGTCCATTCTCCATGGCAGGCCCTGCCCCTTGGAGGAATCAGGTCGCTGGGACACAGAGCTTATCATGGTGAATGGTACCTCACTTTCAGATAATAGATGAGGGTTCTGAGGATTTTCAGGCACTTGTATGGCAAAAAAA
>NW_008337842.1:1630755-1636520 GCF_000622305.1 Nannospalax galili | reverse complement strand
AAAAAAAAAAAAAAAAAAAATAGCAAAATTCTTCTTTAGATATGCTGAGAGGCATTCATATTACTCTTGAAGAGAAAAGACTCTTGGGAGGAGTTGGCCAAGCATTGTGAGCTTGGGAGATAGGCCATGTAAAGTAAGTCTTTGGGTATGGTAGAATGCTGGGGTATCTGAAGACTATTTTAAGAAAGAGAATTTTTAATGTATAATCTGAAGCTGTGAGGATAGCTAAAATCTTATTATCTCCTTACAAAAATCTGCATGTAGATCTAACAACCTACAAATTGCCTTACATATACAAAGCAGAAATTGAGGCTGAGCTACATTCTATCCTTGGGTGTCCTTACATGGATCAGCAAGAGCATGCATAAAACATAAACAAAGGAGGCAGGAATGTGGTTCCAAAGACCATGAGAACCTAAGTGTTCACTTACACACAGAATCCTGGGAAGAGCAGGAAGTGGTGTTTGGAGGGGATGTTCTAGTTTGTCTTTCTGTTGCTATGATTAAACACTCTGACCAAAAGCAAGGTAGAGAAGGAAAGGATTATTTTGGCTTACACTTCCAGGTCACAGTTCATCACTGGGGGAAGCCATGGCAGGAACTCAGGGCAGGAGTTTGAAGCTGAAACCATGGAAGAACACTGGTTACTGGCTTGCTCCCTGGCTCATGCTCACCTAGCTTTCTGATACAGTGCAGACCTACCTGCTCACAGTGTTCTGGGCTCTGCTACGTCAATCATTAATCAAGACAGTCTCTCACAGACATGGCCATAGACCAATCCGATGGAGCCAATTCTTCATTTGAGATTCCCTCTTCCCAGGTGACTCTCATTTGAATCAAGTTGACAGTAAAAACTAACCAGGACAATGTGTAAACTGGATTCACCTAGACTGTTGGATAATTATTTGTGCCATTATGTATTCAATATTTGTCTCTCCTCAATAGACTTACAAAGATAAAAACTGTACCTTCTGCTTTCCCTGGTGTGTCCTTAGCACTTGATCATACTGTGCATGGAACTGATAATAACAATTCATTGGGTGGAAGAAGGGTAGATGAATGAATGGATGCCAGATCATCTGGGGGTTTATAGATATACTAGGTGAGGCATTACAGAACACACTGTAGAAATAATTAATAACTATTTGGGAGGATGAGAAAGTAAATTAAAGATTGATTCTACATCCAAGGATTCCTAATATCTGGGGCAATGTAGGATTCTAGCACATATTCTAATAGACACAGGAAGGAGAATGGGGCTGACATCCTCCAGTACAAGAGACTACCACCTTCCCATGCTCTCTCTGAGAGAGAGAAGCAATTCCTATTTACAATAGGAATTATACCATCTACAGTAAAATTTTGGGGCATTTAAACTTTGTTTTTAAAATTCAGGGTCCTTTTTAAGATCAAACTAATGCACTTTAGGGCAAGAGGAGTTTAGATTTTTTGCCAGGTATGATGCCTAGTGTTGTTTATGGACTGCTTCAGTTATTTCTTTCAATAAAAATCCTAAGGGTGGGTAATATTGCTATGTGATAATAAGGAAGCTAGTTCTGCTCAGGCTAAGTAACTCTCCCAAGATCATTAGGTACCCAGACTTCAACACAGATATATCCAACTTGTGTGTTTGTGTGCATGTGAAGACCAGAATCGATTTTGCCTACCCCTTGATTTTTGAGACAGGGTCTCTTACTGGCTTAGACCTTGTGAATTCGGCTAGGATGGCTAGTCAGCCTTTCTCCACCCCAGCTGTAGTGCACAGCCATCATGCTAAGCTTTTTCACATGGGTTCTAGGGATTGAACTCAGATCCTCATGCTTGCACAGACAAGTACTTTACTAGTGGAGCCATCTCTCCAGCCTGTGTCTTGCTTTGAATGATCCTCACCGTTCCAGGACACCCAGGCTTTTCCCAGTATCCTTCCCTCCGCCCCTTATTTACCCAGACTGTGAATGTAATCACCTACTGATGAGCAGGATATAGGACATTAGCCCTGGCTCAGACACAGGGTCTGGACCAACCTCTGGTCAGGCCTCATGCATCCGCAGATAGATCCAGCTTTTTGCAGAGTCTTTGGATCTAGGAGAGATGCCTTGGGACGGGGGAGTCGTTCTGTAGGCTCATGTTCCAGATGGTAAAATGCAGTCATTTTCTGACTAGGTCTCCTCCAGCTGGCATAAGATGAGGAAGCTGGGGTCAATTCCCTGAGCTCAGTCATTTCTGGAAAGCTTCTGGGTTTCTGTTGCTGACAGAAGAGAAGCTAACCACATCTCTCTCCTAGCCTTTCCACACGACTCAGCTTCCTTGAAATCCATTCACTTCTCTTCTGATGTTTTTGGAGGTAGGAAGTTATTTGACTTACAGCTCACAGTCCATCATCAAGGGAAGCCAAGGCAGGAACTCGGGGCAGGAATCTGGAGCACAAACCATGGAGGTATGCTGTTTACTGGCTTGCTCCTGTGGCATATGCTCAGCCTGCCTTCTTATACATCACAGGGCCAACTGCCCAGGGGTGGCATCACCCACAGTGGGCTGGGCCCTCCCACATCATTCAAAAATCTCTTCTTGCTTTGATCAGAGCCCTCTGGGGTACAGTAAAGGAAGGGGAGGAGAAGTTCTTGGATTTCAGGACTGAGACTCAATGGAAGGTGGCCAGCTTTTCCTGCTGAGTGAGAGGAAGGCAGCAAGCACACTCAGCCATGAAGTTTCTGGGAGGAGGCAGGTGGCTGGAGCCAGGTTCAACTTTGGATGCTCTCCCTGCAGTTCAGAGTACATCCTTGTCCCCAGCTCTGTGCAGGACCCACCTAGATCTTACATGGTACCTGCTGGAACAGGTCTGTGAGCACCAGGCTGGAGGGAGTATATAATATACAGTGTGCATAGCTATCAATACACCTCAAATGGGCTCTTGCTGGAGGCCAGTTGGCAGGTATCTAGAAGGATTTTCCTTCTGGAGCCTTCTAAAGCAGCCAAGAGACAGGAATGATTGGAAGATGGCTCCCCTAGGAGATAGAAAGGCTTTTTCCATGGTTGGACTACACAAAGTTAGAAGTGGAGACGATGAGGGAATGAAAGAGAAGAACTGGGAAGATGAAGATGGGTCAAATTTCCTCAGCAGTAAAGAGTGTCCTGGTCCATCCATCTGCTGAGGCTATAGGGAGGAGTGATGCACCATTATAGGGGAATAAGCATGCCCGTGTGTGTGTGTGTGTGTGTGTGTGTGTGTGTGTGTGCATATGGAGGCCAGAGGACAACAGAGGTTGTCCTTCCTCAGGCACCATCTACTTTGTTTTTGAAAAAGAATGTCTCACCAGCTTGGAACTCAGCAAACAGACTCCGGACTGACTAGTGAGCCCCAGGAATCCACTTGTCTCTGCCTCCTCAGCTCAGCTCTGGGATTACAAGTGTGTGTCATCACTAGCTACTTTTAATTGCAATTTTTAATTGAATTTTTGTGATTGTCATGCAATATGATTTGATGGCATGTAGGTCTGCTCCTCTCTCCACACTCCCCTACTGCTCCCACCCAATTTAATATATAATATATATATATATATTATATGAGAGTTTAATCTATCTTTCTATATATGATATATGCATATATGAGAGTTAATAATGACCTATAGAGTATGATTTGTGTCCCCCAGTGTCCTTTACTGTGGATCTAGCCACTGGCCAAGATTTCCATCCTCGTAAGACACTGTCACTCTCCCTCCCAGCAGTCATCAATTGCCTAAACTTCCTTAGGTCAGGTTGGGATTTCTTGTACACTTTCCCATGTCTATACTGGGTTTTTTGTCTGATTTGAGTTTGCATAGGACTTGTGCATGCTGTCACCAATGCTGTGAGTTCATATGAGTAAGAGGAGGCAGATAGATTGTAAGAGCCAGAGGGGGTGGATGACCTAGCTCCTTTTTTAAATCAGGTGTTCTGGGAATTCGAAGTAGCTTACAAGACAAGCCCTTTACCCACTGAGATATTTCCCCAGCCCCTAGCATAGGGCTTAAGTTTGAAAGCAAACTATGAGGGTCCTGGGATACCACGTAGCACTGCTTCCACTTCCCAGTCCCTCTGCAGCCCAGCGTGTTCACTCCAGTGAAGGGCACTGCATATGGTTATAGAGAATTATAAGTCAGGGTCCTCCTGGAGCCAACAGGAAGTTCCTACTGGGTTGGTTTCATTACCATCCAAATGTCCTACCACTGCTGGTGCTGGTTGTCTCTGACACAGATACAAGCCCTGAGCATACATAGCTTCCTCTCCATACTTCAACTGGAGCCCCAGAAATGTCATGGAGAAAGAATTCCCTGGACCACCCTCTCAGCAGCAGGCTATGGGAGGAACAGGGATCTGCTGGACTCCCTACCACTACCATGACTCCAGGGCAGATAAGGGTCCGAATTCTCTCTGGGAAGAACTACAAAGGCACCACTACCTTCATGACACCAGGCCACACCCAGCCATCTTCAAGACAGAAAGTCCAAAGATGATTTTGTATTTCTTCCCTACTTATATCTGTGCGGCTCCCTGGGACAAGTACCCCAAGCCTAAGTCCAGCCATGGTCTCGTCTACACAAACTATTATAATTTGAAAATGGCATTGTTTGAAGAAAAAATCTTCCTGATTCAACAAAAAAGGTCTTCAAAGAACATCTAACACAGGGAGATACTGGGCTGCCTGGTATGCTGTTCCAAAGGAATGTTTCTAAGCTCCGGGCCCATCCATGCCTCCTGTAATTTTTGCTTTTTTAGCCCACACTTGTGAATACAACCCAAGAAGGCCTTAGTGTGTATTGGGAGTTCAATGCCACACTGTGCTTGTATTTCTTCATTTCTTGTACCAAATTAATGGCAGTTTCCTGAAGCGGAGACATGACTCAAATCCAGGAAGGCAGCCAGAGGTTTTCAGAGCCACAAGGACTCTATTTCACTTGCGCTCTCCAGTTGTGGCCTGGGTCAGGGACAAAGGCATTAAAACTCTCTCTTTATTTTCTTGTTAAGAGAAGGGAGATAGGGAAGGGCCACTGAAAGAACTCTCATCCTTCCCCCTCCTCAAAGCCCTTCAGAGATGCAAGGTATAAATAGAGCCTTGGGAGGAAACGTGCAGGCTGTGTCCCTAATCCCACCCACACTGCTGTGTGTTCCCCAAAGATCTGTCTGCTCTGGATACCTGGTTCCTAAGGAGACATAAAAAAGAATGCTGGGCTGGGTGTGGTGGCACACGCCTTTAATCTGGGGAGGCAGAGGCAGGTGGATCTCCCTGAAATAGAGGCCAGCTTGGTCTACATAGTGAGTTCCAGGCCAGCTGGGGCTATAGAGACCCTGTCTCAAAAATATTGAAAAAAAAAAAAAAAAAAAAGATTGCTGGGAATGGTGGCTTTAGTGTCACAAATTGGGTGGGGCCAGGGCAAGTGCTCATCCCCCTCACCATCATATGAGGGCCTTACCTGCACCTCACAGGGCTGCCGTGCATGCTTGATTAGGGCCTCACTGATGGCCCATGGCACATCTATGAAGGTTAGGATAGAAGTGGCTTTTCAGGAAGCTTTGCCCCATAGCTTTGGGTAAACAGTGCCTGGGTAAACTGGGTATAAGTCAACAAGTCTGCCTTTAAATGAGAGAAAGACTGGGAAGTGTGGAGAGAGAGAAAAGAGGAAGAGTTGGGGAGAAAGAAAGAGGGAGAGAGAGGAGGAGGAAGGGAGAGAGGGAGGAAGGGAGGGAGGGAGGAAGGGAGGGAGGGAGGAAGGGAGGGAGGGAGGAAG
>NW_008337842.1:1627711-1630556 GCF_000622305.1 Nannospalax galili | reverse complement strand
GGAGGGAGGGAGGGAGGGATGAGCAGGGCTGGTGGGAAGACAAAGCACTGGTGCTCTTGACTTGTCCAAGAGCAAGAGCACTTCTGTTTGACACCGGAGTGTATACGCTTTTCCCTCAGAAAGTGGCCACCTCTTTGGTAGTAAGTGGAAAGGGAAGAAGGTCAGCAGGGGATGGAGACAGGTCAAGTCCAAGCAAGGCTTGGGAGGAAAAAGGTCATATCTGTTGTTCTAGAAGCTTGACCTCTTGAGCCAAGAAAAAGGGTGGTCTCTGACAGAGTCTAGAATGGAGGAGGAAGGCCAAGCTGTCTGAATCCTGGGCATCCACTTTTGCTGCCCCTGAAGGCCAAATGAAGTAATGAAACTCATACTGCACGTGGGGTACCTGAACTCAGACCTAAGAGGAGATGGTAGACTAAGGCATGGTGAGCTAGGAAGATAGATTTAATCATTCTGAGGTACACTTTCTTCCCAGGGGATGGTTTACCAATAAAGGGGGGGACACACTCCAGTATACCAGACCCTCCCCAACATGCCTTGCTGTGGACTGAGGGTCTTATCTTTTCTACAATCTTTTCAACATGCTCTTGTAAACTGTCCTATCTCAGCCCTAGGAAACATGAAGATAGTAACTCAGAAAAGACCTGAGTTCACAAGGACCTGGGCTTCTCCATTATCTACCAAGCCTGTGGGTTCCCTCCCCCAGACCACGTACTGCTACTGCCCTGCTCTGGGTTACAAACTCTCAGGTATTTCACATCGGAAGTTCTGGGACCATTTATGAGCTACGCTTTGAAAGCCTGCCCCATGGCCTGCCAAGTAGATTTAGTTTAAAAATAACTCCTCGCAGCTCCGGTTGACAGTAATTTGTGGAATTAAGATGGTGTCAGAGACAATTTTATGAAAGTGAGTGTTGTCCCGGGTGATTGCGTTTCCTGAGAGACGAGCAGATAACTCACCACAGGACATTCCATTAGCCTGCATTACCCTCCCCTAAACCAAATAAGACAGACCCCTGTTTCTCTCCAAGATGGGCCTCATTTTCAGAGCTGACAAAACTGTTGTCACTGGGCCCAAAGATCAAAATGTAAACTCGACTGAGATGAAGAATAATGATGCTGACATGGACTGGGACATTTCTTAATCTAAGCTCCCCCGCTCCTAAGAAGCAAAGCCCAGCTCATTAGCCAGGAGTTATATTTTAGGAGAGCTGCTGCCAAGCTGAGTCAGTGTCCACCCTTGGTGTGCCTCTGAATTAGTAAAGGTTTCTGTACTCTCCAATCTAGGAATCCCTCACTAGTTTAGCAAAAGAAGAGTGGTATTGCCTTATATAATTAGAAAGTACAAAGTTAGTTCTGGTTTCAGGCATTGTTTGATACAGGGGCACAAATGATCTCATAAATACCCAGTCTCAGCATCAGCTTGGATTCACACTCTCATGTATATGTTAACTTCATTCTTGGAAGTTTGGTTTTTTTCCCCCTTACCACAACATAGCTACCACAACTGCAGAATTCCATATCTACAGGCAAAGAAAACGCGTCTTTCCTATATAAAGTCTTGATTTTTTAGATTATTCTGGCTTAGGTTTTAGACCTTTTTTAAAAAATTATTTTATTTTTAATTGTGTGTATGTGTTTGTGTGTCTGTGTGAGGGTATGTATATATGAGTGTTGTGCTGCCAGAGGCCAGAAGAGGGCATCAGATCCCCTGGAGCTTGGAGTCATGGGAAATTGTGAGCCTCTGACATGGTTGCTAGGAACTTAATCCATCAGATCTTTTGTAAGAGCAGTAAGCACTCTTAACCACTGAACTATCTCTCCAGCTCAGCCTGGACCTATTCCTAAACCAAACAATGTAGACTTGGGCTGTGGTCTGAATGCCTGTGTACCTCCCACCACCAAATTTGTATATGGTAACTTAAGCCCAGAATTGATGGGGATAAGAAGTAGGAGATGACCTTTGGGAAGTGACTTGGTCACAAGGGCTCCATCTTCATGAATGAAGGCTTGAGCAAGCCCTTTTGCTCCTTAGACCATATAGGAACTCTGAGTAGCTACCACCTATAAGGAACTTGCTGTCACTGTGTCCTGGGGCTTCCCAGTCTCCAGAACTGTGAGCAATAAATTTCTCTTGATTATAGATAATCCCAGACTAAGGAATTTTATTACAGCAACTGAAATGGACCAAGACAGTTGGAGAACATTATGCCCAGAGGAACAGAGGGGTAGTCCTAGCCATGAGATTATCAGGACTGTGGAAAATCACAAGGACTAAGGGTGGAATCACAGCACTGGGGTCTCTATTAAAGATAACACACAGGTACATGGAAAGAGAGCACTACTGCAAAGTTTATTTTCTCATACAACAGTATATCTTAGGTTGTCCAGGAAGCAACCAAGAGCCCTTCCAGACCCTTGCTCTACCAGCTTCATACCTGGTTCCATCTTTCATGGCTCTAAGGATAGCTGTTCCACCATTTGAGCATGGCAGACACTTTTTTTTTTTTAACCTTTCTAACATTTTATTTGGGAATTTATTGAGTTATATTTGAAATACAATAAATGGCTAGATGGACTTTGAAAAGTTTTGACACAACTATACAACCTTATGGCTATTACAGTACACAAGATAGTGGACATGTCTGTCATCCTGCAAAAGTTTCATGAGCTGTTTTGTGATTCTTCTCTTTATCCATTACATCCCCAACTCTACCCCTATACATTCAACCACATACAAGATTTTTGAATATGGATTAAGGCATATCAACTAGAATTTTACATAATGCAGTCATATAATATTAACTTCATACTATCTGGTTTCTTTCATTTAAAATAGCCATAAGGTT